>NW_028117305.1:0-31033 GCF_964273445.1 Streptopelia decaocto | reverse complement strand
GAATGGGAAGAATTGGGACAAAAATTGGAAAATTTTTAAGGGACTTTGAAAAAATTTCAACTGGAATTTTAGCCATTTTTTGACGTGAAATTGTAAACATGTGGCCATGGATTTTGAAAATTCTAGAGAGAATTTTAAAGCTTCAAGAGAATTTTAACAATTTTGAGAGGGATTTGAAAAGTTTCGTACTGAGTGGAATGGGAAGAATTGGGACAAAAATTGGAAAATTTTTAAGGGACTTTGAAAAAATTTCAACTGGAATTTTAGCCATTTTTTGACGTGAAATTGTAAACATGTGGCCATGGATTTTGAAAATTCTAGAGAGAATTTTAAAAGCTTCAAGAGAATTTCAACAATTTTGAGAGGGATTTGAAAAGTTTCAATGGGAATGGGAAGAATTGGGACAAAAATTGGAAAATTTTTAAGGGACTTTGAAAAAATTTCAACTGGAATTTTAGCCATTTTTTGACGTGAAATTGTAAACATGTGGCCATGGATTTTGAAAATTCTAGAGAGAATTTTAAAAGCTTCAACAGAATTTCAACAATTTTGAGAGGGATTTGAAAAGTTTCAATGGGAATGGGAAGAATTGGGACAAAAATTGGAAAATTTTTAAGGGACTTTGAAAAAATTTCAACTGGAATTTTAGCCATTTTTTGACGTGAAATTGTAAACATGTTGAAGTGGATTTTGAAAATTCTAGAGAGAATTTTAAAAGCTTCAACAGAATTTCAACAATTTTGAGAGGGATTTGAAAAGTTTCAATGGGAATGGGAAGAATTGGGACAAAAATTGGAAAATTTTTAAGGGACTTTGAAAAAATTTCAACTGGAATTTTAGCCATTTTTTGACGTGAAATTGTAAACATGTGGCCATGGATTTTGAAAATTCTAGAGAGAATTTTAAAAGCTTCAACAGAATTTCAACAATTTTGAGAGGGATTTGAAAAGTTTCAATGGGAATGGGAAGAATTGGGACAAAAATTGGAAAATTTTTAAGGGACTTTGAAAAAATTTCAACTGGAATTTTAGCAATTTTTTGACGTGAAATTGTAAACATGTGGACATGGATTTTGAAAATTCTAGAGAGAATTTTAAAAGCTTCAACAGAATTTCAACAATTTTGAGAGGGATTTGAAAAGTTTCAATGGGAATGGGAAGAATTGGGACAAAAATTGGAAAATTTTTAAGGGACTTTGAAAAAATTTCAACTGGAATTTTAGCCATTTTTTGACGTGAAATTGTAAACATGTGGCCATGGATTTCGAAAATTCTAGAGAGAATTTTAAAAGCTTCAACAGAATTTCAACAATTTTGAGAGGGATTTGAAAAGTTTCAATGGGAATGGGAAGAATTGGGACAAAAATTGGAAAATTTTGAAGGGACTTTGAAAAAATTTCAACTGGAATTTTAGCCATTTTTTGACGTGAAATTGTAAACATGTGGCCATGGATTTTGAAAATTCTAGAGAGAATTTTAAAAGCTTCAAGAGAATTTCAACAATTTTGAGAGGGATTTGAAAAGTTTCAATGGGAATGGGAAGAATTGGGACAAAAATTGGAAAATTTTTAAGGGACTTTGAAAAAATTTCAACTGGAATTTTAGCCATTTTTTGACGTGAAATTGTAAACATGTGGCCATGGATTTTGAAAATTCTAGAGAGAATTTTAAAAGCTTCAACAGAATTTCAACAATTTTGAAAGGGATTTGAAAAGTTTCAATGGGAATGGGAAGAATTGGGAAAAAATTGGAAAATTTTTAAGGGACTTTGAAAAAATTTCAACTGGAATTTTAGCAATTTTTTGACGTGAAATTGTAAACACGTGGACATGGATTTTGAAAATTCTAGAGAGAATTTTAAAAGCTTCAAGAGAATTTCAACAATTTTGAGAGGGATTTGAAAAGTTTCAATGGGAAATGGGAAGAATTGGGACAAAAATTGGAAAATTTTTAAGGGACTTTGAAAAAATTTCAACTGGAATTTTAGCAATTTTTTGACGTGAAATTGTGAACATGTGGACATGGATTTTGAAAATTCTAGAGAGAATTTTAAAAGCTTCAACAGAATTTCAACAATTTTGAGAGGGATTTGAAAAGTTTCAATGGGAATGGGAAGAATTGGGACAAAAATGGGAAAATTTCTAAGGGACTTTGAAAAAATTTCAACTGGAATTTTAGCCATTTTTTGACGTGAAATTGTAAACATGTGGCCATGGATTTTGAAAATTCTAGAGAGAATTTTAAAAGCTTCAAGAGAATTTCAACAATTTTGAGAGGGATTTGAAAAGTTTCAATGGGAATGGGAAGAATTGGGACAAAAATTGGAAAATTTTTAAGGGACTTTGAAAAAATTTCAACTGGAATTTTAGCAATTTTTTTATGTGAAATTGTAAACATGTGGCCATGGATTTTGAAAATTCTAGAGAGAATTTTAAAAGCTTCAAGAGAATTTCAACAATTTTGAGAGGGATTTGAAAAGTTTCAATGGGAATGGGAAGAATTGGGACAAAAATTGGAAAATTTTTAAGGGACTTTGAAAAAATTTCAACTGGAATTTTAGCCATTTTTTGACGTGAAATTGTAAACATGTGGACATGGATTTTGAAAATTCTAGAGAGAATTTTAAAAGCTTCAAGAGAATTTTAACAATTTTGAGAGGGATTTGAAAAGTTTCAATGGGAATGGGAAGAATTGGGACAAAAATTGGAAAATTTTTAAGGGACTTTGAAAAAATTTCAACTGGAATTTTAGCAATTTTTTTATGTGAAATTGTAAACATGTGGACATGGATTTTGAAAATTCTAGAGAGAATTTTAAAAGCTTCAAGAGAATTTCAACAATTTTGAGAGGGATTTGAAAAGTTTCAATGGGAATGGGAAGAATTGGGACAAAAATTGGAAAATTTTTAAGGGACTTTGAAAAAATTTCAACTGGAATTTTAGCAATTTTTTTATGTGAAATTGTAAACATGTGGACATGGATTTTGAAAATTCTAGAGAGAATTTTAAAAGCTTCAAGAGAATTTCAACAATTTTGAGAGGGATTTGAAAAGTTTCAATGGGAATGGGAAGAATTGGGACAAAAATTGGAAAATTTTTAAGGGACTTTGAAAAAATTTCAACTGGAATTTTAGCCATTTTTTGACGTGAAATTGTAAACATGTGGACATGGATTTTGAAAATTCTAGAGAGAATTTTAAAAGCTTCAACAGAATTTCAACAATTTTGAGAGGGATTTGAAAAGTTTCAATGGGAATGGGAAGAATTGGGACAAAAATTGGAAAATTTTTAAGGGACTTTGAAAAAATTTCAACTGGAATTTTAGCAATTTTTTTATGTGAAATTGTAAACATGTGGACATGGATTTTGAAAATTCTAGAGAGAATTTTAAAAGCTTCAAGAGAATTTCAACAATTTTGAGAGGGATTTGAAAAGTTTCAATGGGAATGGGAAGAATTGGGACAAAAATTGGAAAATTTTTAAGGGACTTTGAAAAAATTTCAACTGGAATTTTAGCCATTTTTTGACGTGAAATTGTAAACATGTGGACATGGATTTTGAAAATTCTAGAGAGAATTTTAAAAGCTTCAAGAGAATTTCAACAATTTTGAGAGGGATTTGAAAAGTTTCAATGGGAATGGGAAGAATTGGGACAAAAATTGGAAAATTTTTAAGGGACTTTGAAAAAATTTCAACTGGAATTTTAGCAATTTTTTGACGTGAAATTGTAAACATGTGGACATGGATTTTGAAAATTCTAGAGAGAATTTTAAAAGCTTCAAGAGAATTTCAACAATTTTGAGAGGGATTTGAAAAGTTTCAATGGGAATGGGAAGAATTGGGACAAAAATTGGAAAATTTTTAAGGGACTTTGAAAAAATTTCAACTGGAATTTTAGCAATTTTTTGACGTGAAATTGTGAACATGTGGACATGGATTTTGAAAATTCTAGAGAGAATTTTAAAAGCTTCAACAGAATTTCAACAATTTTGAGAGGGATTTGAAAAGTTTCAATGGGAATGGGAAGAATTGGGACAAAAATTGGAAAATTTTTAAGGGACTTTGAAAAAATTTCAACTGGAATTTTAGCCATTTTTTGACGTGAAATTGTAAACATGTGGCCATGGATTTTGAAAATTCTAGAGAGAATTTTAAAAGCTTCAAGAGAATTTCAACAATTTTGAGAGGGATTTGAAAAGTTTCAATGGGAATGGGAAGAATTGGGACAAAAATTGGAAATTTTTTAAGGGACTTTGAAAAAATTTCAACTGGAATTTTAGCAATTTTTTTATGTGATATTGTAAACATGTGGACATGGATTTTGAAAATTCTAGAGAGAATTTTAAAAGCTTCAAGAGAATTTCAACAATTTTGAGAGGGATTTGAAAAGTTTCAATGGGAATGGGAAGAATTGGGACAGAAATTGGAAAATTTTTAAGGGACTTTGAAAAAATTTCAACTGGAATTTTAGCCATTTTTTGACGTGAAATTGTAAACATGTGGCCATGGATTTTGAAAATTCTAGAGAGAATTTTAAAAGCTTCAAGAGAATTTTAACAATTTTGAGAGGGATTTGAAAAGTTTCAATGGGAATGGGAAGAATTGGGACAAAAATTGGAAAATTTTTAAGGGACTTTGAAAAAATTTCAACTGGAATTTTAGCAATTTTTTAATGTGAAATTGTAAACATGTGGACATGGATTTTGAAAATTCTAGAGAGAATTTTAAAAGCTTTAACAGAATTTCTACAATTTTGAGAGGGATTTGAAAAGTTTCAATGGGAATGGGAAGAATTGGGACAAAAATTGGAAAATTTGTAAGGGACTTTGAAAAAATTTCAACTGGAATTTTAGCAATATTTTGACGTGAAATTGTAAACATGTGGACATGGATTTTGAAAATTCTAGAGAGAATTTTAAAAGCTTCAACAGAATTTCAACAATTTTGAGAGGGATTTGAAAAGTTTCAACGGGAATGGGAAGAATTGGGACAAAAATTGGAAAATTTTTAAGGGACTTTGAAAAAATTTCAACTGGAATTTTAGCCATTTTCTTACGTGAAATTGTTAACATGTTGAAGTGGCTTTTGAAAATTCTAGAGAGAATTTTAAAAGCTTCAAGAGAATTTCAACAATTTTGAGAGGGATTTGAAAAGTTTCAATGGGAATGGGAAGAATTGGGACAAAAATTGGAAATTTTTTAAGGGACTTTGAAAAAATTTCAACTGGAATTTTAGCAATTTTTTTATGTGAAATTGTAAACATGTGGACATGGATTTTGAAAATTCTAGAGAGAATTTTAAAAGCTTCAACAGAATTTCAACAATTTTGAGAGGGGATTTGAAAAGTTTCAATGGGAATGGGAAGAATTGGGACTAAAATTGGAAAATTTTTAAGGGACTTTGAAAAAATTTCAACTGGAATTTTAGCCATTTTTTGACTGTGAAATTGTAAACATGTGGACATGGATTTTGAAAATTCTAGAGAGAATTTTAAAAGCTTCAAGAGAATTTCAACAATTTTGAGAGGGATTTGAAAAGTTTCAATGGGAATGGGAAGAATTGGGACAAAAATTGGAAAATTTTTAAGGACTTTGAAAAAATTTCAACTGGAATTTTAGCAATTTTTTGACGTGAAATTGTGAACATGTGGACATGGATTTTGAAAATTCTAGAGAGAATTTTAAAAGCTTCAACAGAATTTCAACAATTTTGAGAGGGATTTGAAAAGTTTCAATGGGAATGGGAAGAATTGGGACAAAAATTGGAAAATTTTTAAGGGACTTTGAAAAAATTTCAACTGGAATTTTAGCCATTTTTTGACGTGAAATTGTAAACATGTGGCCATGGATTTTGAAAATTCTAGAGAGAATTTTAAAAGCTTCAAGAGAATTTCAACAATTTTGAGAGGGATTTGAAAAGTTTCAATGGGAATGGGAAGAATTGGGACAAAAATTGGAAATTTTTTAAGGGACTTTGAAAAAATTTCAACTGGAATTTTAGCAATTTTTTTATGTGAAATTGTAAACATGTGGACATGGATTTTGAAAATTCTAGAGAGAATTTTAAAAGCTTCAAGAGAATTTCAACAATTTTGAGAGGGATTTGAAAAGTTTCAATGGGAATGGGAAGAATTGGGACAGAAATTGGAAAATTTTTAAGGGACTTTGAAAAAATTTCAACTGGAATTTTAGCCATTTTTTGACGTGAAATTGTAAACATGTGGCCATGGATTTTGAAAATTCTAGAGAGAATTTTAAAAGCTTCAAGAGAATTTTAACAATTTTGAGAGGGATTTGAAAAGTTTCAATGGGAATGGAAGAATTGGGACAAAAATTGGAAAATTTTTAAGGGACTTTGAAAAAATTTCAACTGGAATTTTAGCAATTTTTTAATGTGAAATTGTAAACATGTGGACATGGATTTTGAAAATTCTAGAGAGAATTTTAAAAGCTTTAACAGAATTTCTACAATTTTGAGAGGGATTTGAAAAGTTTCAATGGGAATGGGAAGAATTGGGACAAAAATTGGAAAATTTGTAAGGGACTTTGAAAAAATTTCAACTGGAATTTTAGCAATATTTTGACGTGAAATTGTAAACATGTGGACATGGATTTTGAAAATTCTAGAGAGAATTTTAAAAGCTTCAACAGAATTTCAACAATTTTGAGAGGGATTTGAAAAGTTTCAACGGGAATGGGAAGAATTGGGACAAAAATTGGAAAATTTTTAAGGGACTTTGAAAAAATTTCAACTGGAATTTTAGCCATTTTCTTACGTGAAATTGTTAACATGTTGAAGTGGCTTTTGAAAATTCTAGAGAGAATTTTAAAAGCTTCAAGAGAATTTCAACAATTTTGAGAGGGATTTGAAAAGTTTCAATGGGAATGGGAAGAATTGGGACAAAAATTGGAAATTTTTTTAAGGGACTTTGAAAAAATTTCAACTGGAATTTTAGCAATTTTTTTATGTGAAATTGTAAACATGTGACATGGATTTTGAAAATTCTAGAGAGAATTTTAAAAGCTTCAACAGAATTTCAACAATTTTGAGAGGGATTTGAAAAGTTTCAATGGGAATGGGAAGAATTGGGACTAAAATTGGAAAATTTTTAAGGGACTTTGAAAAAATTTCAACTGGAATTTTAGCCATTTTTTGACGTGAAATTGTAAACATGTGGACATGGATTTTGAAAATTCTAGAGAGAATTTTAAAAGCTTCAAGAGAATTTCAACAATTTTGAGAGGGATTTGAAAAAGTTTCAATGGGAATGGGAAGAATTGGGACAAAAATTGGAAAATTTGTAAGGGACTTTGAAAAAATTTCAACTGGAATTTTAGCCATTTTTTGACGTGAAATTGTAAACATGTGGCCATGGATTTTGAAAATTCTAGAGAGAATTTTAAAAGCTTCAACAGAATTTCAACAATTTTGAGAGGGATTTGAAAAGTTTCAATGGGAATGGGAAGAATTGGGACAAAAATTGGAAAATTTTTAAGGGACTTTGAAAAAATTTCAACTGGAATTTTAGCAATTTTTTGACGTGAAATTGTAAACACGTGGACATGGATTTTGAAAATTCTAGAGAGAATTTTAAAAGCTTCAAGAGAATTTCAACAATTTTGAGAGGGATTTGAAAAGTTTCAATGGGAATGGGAAGAATTGGGACAAAAATTGGAAAATTTTTAAGGGACTTTGAAAAAATTTCAACTGGAATTTTAGCCATTTTTTGATGTGAAATTGTAAACATGTGGACATGGATTTTGAAAATTCTAGAGAGAATTTTAAAAGCTTCAAGAGAATTTCAACAATTTTGAGAGGGATTTGAAAAGTTTCAATGGGAATGGGAAGAATTGGGACAAAAATTGGAAAATTTTGAAGGGACTTTGAAAAAATTTCAACTGGAATTCTAGCAATTTTTTGACGTGAAATTGTAAACATGTGGCCATAGATTTTGAAAATTCTAGAGAGAATTTTAAAAGCTTCAAGAGAATTTCAACAATTTTGAGAGGGATTTGAAAAGTTCCAATGGGAATGGGAAGAATTGGGACAAAAATTGGAAAATTTTTAAGGGACTTTGAAAAAATTTCAACTGGAATTTAGCCATTTTTTGACGTGAAATTGTAAACATGTGGACATGGATTTTGAAAATTCTAGAGAGAATTTTAAAAGCTTCAACAGAATTTCAACAATTTTGAGAGGGATTTGAAAAGTTTCAACGGGAATGGGAAGAATTGGGACAAAAATTGGAAAATTTTTAAGGGACTTTGAAAAAATTTCAACTGGAATTTTAGCCATTTTCTTACGTGAAATTGTTAACATGTTGAAGTGGCTTTTGAAAATTCTAGAGAGAATTTTAAAAGCTTCAAGAGAATTTCAACAATTTTGAGAGGGATTTGAAAAGTTTCAATGGGAATGGGAAGAATTGGGACAAAAATTGGAAAATTTTTAAGGGACTTTGAAAAAATTTCAACTGGAATTTTAGCCATTTTTTGATGTGAAATTGTAAACATGTGGACATGGATTTTGAAAATTCTAGAGAGAATTTTAAAAGCTTCAAGAGAATTTCAACAATTTTGAGAGGGATTTGAAAAGTTTCAATGGGAATGGGAAGAATTGGGACAAAAATTGGAAATTTTTAAGGGACTTTGAAAAAATTTCAACTGGAATTCTAGCAATTTTTTTGACGTGAAATTGTAAACATGTGGCCATAGATTTTGAAAATTCTAGAGAGAATTTTAAAAGCTTCAAGAGAATTTCAACAATTTTGAGAGGGATTTGAAAAGTTCCAATGGGAATGGGAAGAATTGGGACAAAAATTGGAAAATTTTTAAGGGACTTTGAAAAAATTTCAACTGGAATTTTAGCCATTTTTTGACGTGAAATTGTAAACATGTGGACATGGATTTTGAAAATTCTAGAGAGAATTTTAAAAGCTTCAACAGAATTTCAACAATTTTGAGAGGGATTTGAAAAGTTTCAATGGGAATGGGAAGAATTGGGACAAAAATTGGAAAATTTTTAAGGGACTTTGAAAAAATTTCAACTGGAATTTTAGCCATTTTCTTACGTGAAATTGTTAACATGTTGAAGTGGCTTTTGAAAATTCTAGAGAGAATTTTAAAAGCTTCAAGAGAATTTCAACAATTTTGAGAGGGATTTGAAAAGTTTCAATGGGAATGGGAAGAATTGGGACAAAAATTGGAAATTTTTTAAGGGACTTTGAAAAAATTTCAACTGGAATTTTAGCAATTTTTTGACGTGAAATTGTAAACATGTGGACATGGATTTTGAAAATTCTAGAGAGAATTTTAAAAGCTTCAACAGAATTTCAACAATTTTGAGAGGGATTTGAAAAGTTTCAACGGGAATGGGAAGAATTGGGACAAAAATTGGAAAATTTTTAAGGGACTTTGAAAAAATTTCAACTGGAATTTTAGCCATTTTCTTACGTGAAATTGTTAACATGTTGAAGTGGCTTTTGAAAATTCTAGAGAGAATTTTAAAAGCTTCAAGAGAATTTCAACAATTTTGAGAGGGATTTGAAAAGTTTCAATGGGAATGGGAAGAATTGGGACAAAAATTGGAAATTTTTTAAGGGACTTTGAAAAAATTTCAACTGGAATTTTAGCAATTTTTTTATGTGAAATTGTAAACATGTGGACATGGATTTTGAAAATTCTAGAGAGAATTTTAAAAGCTTCAACAGAATTTCAACAATTTTGAGAGGGATTTGAAAAGTTTCAATGGGAATGGGAAGAATTGGGACTAAAATTGGAAAATTTTTAAGGGACTTTGAAAAAATTTCAACTGGAATTTTAGCCATTTTTTGACGTGAAATTGTAAACATGTGGACATGGATTTTGAAAATTCTAGAGAGAATTTTAAAAGCTTCAAGAGAATTTCAACAATTTTGAGAGGGATTTGAAAAGTTTCAATGGGAATGGGAAGAATTGGGACAAAAATTGGAAAATTTGTAAGGGACTTTGAAAAAATTTCAACTGGAATTTTAGCCATTTTTTGACGTGAAATTGTAAACATGTGGCCATGGATTTTGAAAATTCTAGAGAGAATTTTAAAGCTTCAACAGAATTTCAACAATTTTGAGAGGGATTTGAAAAGTTTCAATGGGAATGGGAAGAATTGGGACAAAAATTGGAAAATTTTTAAGGGACTTTGAAAAAATTTCAACTGGAATTTTAGCAATTTTTTGACGTGAAATTGTAAACACGTGGACATGGATTTTGAAAATTCTAGAGAGAATTTTAAAAGCTTCAAGAGAATTTCAACAATTTTGAGAGGGATTTGAAAAGTTTCAATGGGAATGGGAAGAATTGGGACAAAAATTGGAAAATTTTTAAGGGACTTTGAAAAAATTTCAACTGGAATTTTAGCCATTTTTTGATGTGAAATTGTAAACATGTGGACATGGATTTTGAAAATTCTAGAGAGAATTTTAAAAGCTTCAAGAGAATTTCAACAATTTTGAGAGGGATTTGAAAAGTTTCAATGGGAATGGGAAGAATTGGGACAAAAATTGGAAAATTTTGAAGGGACTTTGAAAAATTTCAACTGGAATTCTAGCAATTTTTTGACGTGAAATTGTAAACATGTGGCCATAGATTTTGAAAATTCTAGAGAGAATTTTAAAAGCTTCAAGAGAATTTCAACAATTTTGAGAGGGATTTGAAAAGTTCCAATGGGAATGGGAAGAATTGGGACAAAAATTGGAAAATTTTTAAGGGACTTTGAAAAAATTTCAACTGGAATTTTAGCCATTTTTTGACGTGAAATTGTAAACATGTGGACATGGATTTTGAAAATTCTAGAGAGAATTTTAAAAGCTTCAACAGAATTTCAACAATTTTGAGAGGGATTTGAAAAGTTTCAACGGGAATGGGAAGAATTGGGACAAAAATTGGAAAATTTTTAAGGGACTTTGAAAAAATTTCAACTGGAATTTTAGCCATTTTCTTACGTGAAATTGTTAACATGTTGAAGTGGCTTTTGAAAATTCTAGAGAGAATTTTAAAAGCTTCAAGAGAATTTCAACAATTTTGAGAGGGATTTGAAAAGTTTCAATGGGAATGGGAAGAATTGGGACAAAAATTGGAAAATTTTTAAGGGACTTTGAAAAAATTTCAACTGGAATTTTAGCCATTTTTTGATGTGAAATTGTAAACATGTGGACATGGATTTTGAAAATTCTAGAGAGAATTTTAAAAGCTTCAAGAGAATTTCAACAATTTTGAGAGGGATTTGAAAAGTTTCAATGGGAATGGGAAGAATTGGGACAAAAATTGGAAAATTTTTAAGGGACTTTGAAAAAATTTCAACTGGAATTCTAGCAATTTTTTGACGTGAAATTGTAAACATGTGGCCATAGATTTTGAAAATTCTAGAGAGAATTTTAAAAGCTTCAAGAGAATTTCAACAATTTTGAGAGGGATTTGAAAAGTTCCAATGGGAATGGGAAGAATTGGGACAAAAATTGGAAAATTTTTAAGGGACTTTGAAAAAATTTCAACTGGAATTTTAGCCATTTTTTGACGTGAAATTGTAAACATGTGGACATGGATTTTGAAAATTCTAGAGAGAATTTTAAAAGCTTCAACAGAATTTCAACAATTTTGAGAGGGATTTGAAAAGTTTCAATGGGAATGGGAAGAATTGGGACAAAAATTGGAAAATTTTTAAGGGACTTTGAAAAAATTTCAACTGGAATTTTAGCCATTTTCTTACGTGAAATTGTTAACATGTTGAAGTGGCTTTTGAAAATTCTAGAGAGAATTTTAAAAGCTTCAAGAGAATTTCAACAATTTTGAGAGGGATTTGAAAAGTTTCAATGGGAATGGGAAGAATTGGGACAAAAATTGGAAATTTTTTAAGGGACTTTGAAAAATTTCAACTGGAATTTTAGCAATTTTTTTATGTGAAATTGTAAACATGTGGACATGGATTTTGAAAATTCTAGAGAGAATTTTAAAAGCTTCAACAGAATTTCAACAATTTTGAGAGGATTTGAAAAGTTTCAATGGGAATGGGAAGAATTGGGACAAAAATTGGAAAATTTTGAAGGGACTTTGAAAAAATTTCAACTGGAATTTTATCAATTTTTTGACGTGAAATTGTAAACATGTGGCCATGGACTTTGAAAATTCTAGAGAGAATTTTAAAAGCTTCAAGAGAATTTCAACAATTTTGAGAGGGATTTGAAAAGTTTCAATGGGAATGGAAGAATTGGGACAAAAATTGGAAAATTTTTAAGGGACTTTGAAAAAATTTCAACTGGAATTTTAGCCATTTTTTGACGTGAAATTGTAAACATGTGGACATGGATTTTGAAAATTCTAGAGAGAATTTTAAAAGCTTCAACAGAATTTCAACAATTTTGAGAGGGATTTGAAATGTTTCAATGGGAATGAGAAGAATTGGGACAAAAATTGGAAAATTTTTAAGGGACTTTGAAAAAATTTCAACTGGAATTTTAGCCATTTTTTGACGTGAAATTGTAAACATGTGGACATGGATTTTGAAAATTCTAGAGAGAATTTTAAAAGCTTCAAGAGAATTTCAACAATTTTGAGAGGGATTTGAAAAGTTTCAATGGGAATGGGAAGAATTGGGACAAAAATTGGAAAATTTTGAAGGGACTTTGAAAAAATTTCAACTGGAATTTTAGCCATTTTTTGACGTGAAATTGTAAACATGTGGCCATGGATTTTGAAAATTCTAGAGAGAATTTTAAAAGCTTCAACAGAATTTCAACAATTTTGAGAGGGATTTGAAAAGTTTCAACGGGAATGGGAAGAATTGGGACAAAAATTGGAAAATTTTTAAGGGACTTTGAAAAAATTTCAACTGGAATTTTAGCAATTTTTTTATGTGAAATTGTAAACACGTGGACATGGATTTTGAAAATTCTAGAGAGAATTTTAAAAGCTTTAACAGAATTTCTACAATTTTGAGAGGGATTTGAAAAGTTTCAATGGGAATGGGAAGAATTGGGACAAAAATTGGAAAATTTTTAAGGGACTTTGAAAAAATTTCAACTGGAATTTTAGCCATTTTTTGACGTGAAATTGTAAACATGTGGACATGGACTTTGAAAATTCTAGAGAGAATTTTAAAAGCTTCAAGAGAATTTCAACAATTTTGAGAGGGATTTGAAAAGTTTCAATGGGAATGGGAAGAATTGGGACAAAAATTGGAAAATTTTTAAGGGACTTTGAAAAAATTTCAACTGGAATTTTAGCCATTTTTTGACGTGAAATTGTAAACATGTGGCCATGGATTTTGAAAATTCTAGAGAGAATTTTAAAAGCTTCAACAGAATTTCAACAATTTTGAGAGGGATTTGAAAAGTTTCAACGGGAATGGGAAGAATTGGGACAAAAATTGGAAAATTTTTAAGGGACTTTGAAAAAATTTCAACTGGAATTTTAGCAATTTTTTTATGTGAAATTGTAAACACGTGGACATGGATTTTGAAAATTCTAGAGAGAATTTTAAAAGCTTCAAGAGAATTTCAACAATTTTGAGAGGGATTTGAAAAGTTTCAATGGGAATGGGAAGAATTGGGACAAAAATTGGAAAATTTTTAAGGGACTTTGAAAAAATTTCAACTGGAATTTTAGCCATTTTTTGACGTGAAATTGTAAACATGTGGCCATGGATTTTGAAAATTCTAGAGAGAATTTTAAAAGCTTCAACAGAATTTCAACAATTTTGAGAGGGATTTGAAAAGTTTCAACGGGAATGGGAAGAATTGGGACAAAAATTGGAAAATTTTTAAGGGACTTTGAAAAAATTTCAACTGGAATTTTAGCAATTTTTTTATGTGAAATTGTAAACACGTGGACATGGATTTTGAAAATTCTAGAGAGAATTTTAAAAGCTTCAAGAGAATTTCAACAATTTTGAGAGGGATTTGAAAAGTTTCAATGGGAATGGGAAGAATTGGGACAAAAATTGGAAAATTTTTAAGGGACTTTGAAAAAATTTGAACTGGAATTTTAGCAATTTTTTTATGTGAAATTGTAAACATGTGGACATGGATTTTGAAAATTCTAGAGAGAATTTTAAAAGCTTCAAGAGAATTTCAACAATTTTGAGAGGGATTTGAAAAGTTTCCATGGGAATGGGAAGAATTGGGACAAAAATTGGAAAATTTTTAAGGGACTTTGAAAAAATTTCAACTGGAATTTTAGCCATTTTTTGATGTGAAATTGTAAACATGTGGCCATGGTTTTTGAAAATTCTAGAGAGAATTTTAAAAGCTTCAACAGAATTTCAACAATTTTGAGAGGGATTTGAAAAGTTTCAATGGGAATGGGAAGAATTGGGACAAAAATTGGAAAATTTTTCAGGGACTTTGAAAAAATTTCAACTGGAATTTTAGCCATTTTTTGATGTGAAATTGTAAACATGTGGACATGGATTTTGAAAATTCTAGAGAGAATTTTAAAAGCTTCAACAGAATTTCAACAATTTTGAGAGGGATTTGAAATGTTTCAATGGGAATGGGAAGAATTGGGACAAAAATTGGAAAATTTTTAAGGGACTTTGAAAAAATTTCAACTGGAATTTTAGCAATTTTTTGACGTGAAATTGTAAACATGTGGACATGGATTTTGAAAATTCTAGAGAGAATTTTAAAAGCTTCAACAGAATTTCAACAATTTTGAGAGGGATTTGAAAAGTTTCAATGGGAATGGGAAGAATTGGGACAAAAATTGGAAAATTTTTAAGGGACTTTGAAAAAATTTCAACTGGAATTTTAGCCATTTTTTGACGTGAAATTGTAAACATGTGGACATGGATTTTGAAAATTCTAGAGAGAATTTTAAAAGCTTCAACAGAATTTCAACAATTTTGAGAGGGATTTGAAATGTTTCAATGGGAATGGGAAGAATTGGGACAAAAATTGGAAAATTTTTAAGGGACTTTGAAAAAATTTCAACTGGAATTTTAGCCATTTTTTTACGTGAAATTGTGAACATGTGGCCATGGATTTTGAAAATTCTAGAGAGAATTTTAAAAGCTTCAAGAGAATTTCAACAATTTTGAGAGGGATTTGAAAAGTTTCAATGGGAATGGGAAGAATTGGGACAAAAATTGGAAAATTTTTAAGGGACTTTGAAAAAATTTCAACTGGAATTTTAGCAATTTTTTGACGTGAAATTGTAAACATGTGGCCATGGATTTTGAAAATTCTAGAGAGAATTTTAAAAGCTTCAAGAGAATTTCAACAATTTTGAGAGGGATTTGAAAAGTTTCAATGGGAATGGGAAGAATTGGGACAAAAATTGGAAAATTTTTAAGGGACTTTGAAAAAATTTCAACTGGAATTTTAGCCATTTTTTTACGTGAAATTGTGAACATGTGGCCATGGATTTTGAAAATTCTAGAGAGAATTTTAAAAGCTTCAAGAGAATTTCAACAATTTTGAGAGGGATTTGAAAAGTTTCAATGGGAATGGGAAGAATTGGGACAAAAATTGGAAAATTTTTAAGGGACTTCGAAAAAATTTCAACTGGAATTTTAGCAATTTTTTGACGTGAAATTGTAAACATGTTGAAGTGGATTTTGAAAATTCTAGAGAGAATTTTAAAAGCTTCAAGAGAATTTCAACAATTTTGAGAGGGATTTGAAAAGTTTCAATGGGAATGGGAAGAATTGGGACAAAAATTGGAAAATTTTTAAGGGACTTTGAAAAAATTTCAACTGGAATTTTAGCCATTTTTTGACGTGAAATTGTAAACATGTGGACATGGATTTTGAAAATTCTAGAGAGAATTTTAAAAGCTTCAACAGAATTTCAACAATTTTGAGAGGGATTTGAAAAGTTTCAATGGGAATGGGAAGAATTGGGACAAAAATTGGAAAATTTTTCAGGGACTTTGAAAAAATTTCAACTGGAATTTTAGCCATTTTTTGACGTGAAATTGTAAACATGTGGCCATGGATTTTGAAAATTCTAGAGAGAATTTTAAAAGCTTCAACAGAATTTCAACAATTTTGAGAGGGATTTGAAAAGTTTCAATGGGAATGGGAAGAATTGGGACAAAAATTGGAAAATTTTTAAGGGACTTTGAAAAAATTTCAACTGGAATTTTAGCAATTTTTTGACGTGAAATTGTAAACATGTGGCCATGGATTTTGAAAATTCTAGAGAGAATTTTAAAAGCTTCAACAGAATTTCAACAATTTTGAGAGGGATTTGAAAAGTTTCCATGGGAATGGGAAGAATTGGGACAAAAATTGGAAAATTTTTAAGGGACTTTGAAAAAATTTCAACTGGAATTTTAGCAATTTTTTGACGTGAAATTGTAAACATGTGGACATGGATTTTGAAAATTCTAGAGAGAATTTTAAAAGCTTCAACAGAATTTCTACAATTTTGAGAGGGATTTGAAAAGTTTCAATGGGAATGGGAAGAATTGGGACAAAAATTGGAAAATTTTTAAGGGACTTTGAAAAAATTTCAACTGGAATTTTAGCAATTTTTTGACGTGAAATTGTGAACATGTGGACATGGATTTTGAAAATTCTAGAGAGAATTTTAAAAGCTTCAACAGAATTTCAACAATTTTGAGAGGGATTTGAAAAGTTTCAATGGGAATGGGAAGAATTGGGACAAAAATTGGAAAATTTTTAAGGGACTTTGAAAAAATTTCAACTGGAATTTTAGCCATTTTTTGACGTGAAATTGTAAACATGTGGACATGGATTTTGAAAATTCTAGAGAGAGTTTTAAAAGCTTCAACGGAATTTCAACAATTTTGAGAGGGATTTGAAAAGTTTCAATGGGAATGGGAAGAATTGGGACAAAAATTGGAAAATTTTTAAGGGACTTTGAAAAAATTTCAACTGGAATTTTAGCCATTTTTTGACGTGAAATTGTAAACATGTGGACATGGATTTTGAAAATTCTAGAGAGAATTTTAAAAGCTTCAAGAGAATTTCAACAATTTTGAGAGGGATTTGAAAAGTTTCAATGGGAATGGGAAGAATTGGGACAAAAATTGGAAAATTTTTAAGGGACTTTGAAAAAATTTCAACTGGAATTTTAGCCATTTTTTGACGTGAAATTGTAAACATGTGGCCATGGATTTTGAAAATTCTAGAGAGAATTTTAAAAGCTTCAAGAGAATTTTAACAATTTTGAGAGGGATTTGAAAAGTTTCAATGGGAATGGGAAGAATTGGGACAAAAATTGGAAAATTTTTAAGGGACTTTGAAAAAATTTCAACTGGAATTTTAGCCATTTTTTAATGTGAAATTGTAAACATGTGGCCATGGATTTTGAAAATTCTAGAGAGAATTTTAAAAGCTTCAACAGAATTTCAACAATTTTGAGAGGGATTTGAAAAGTTTCAACGGGAATGGGAAGAATTGGGACAAAAATTGGAAAATTTTGAAGGGACTTTGAAAAAATTTCAACTGGAATTTTAGCAATTTTTTAATGTGAAATTGTAAACATGTGGACATGGATTTTGAAAATTCTAGAGAGAATTTTAAAAGCTTCAACAGAATTTCAACAATTTTGAGAGGGATTTGAAAAGTTTC
Organism: Streptopelia decaocto; assembly: GCF_964273445.1. Classification (NCBI taxonomy): domain Eukaryota; kingdom Metazoa; phylum Chordata; class Aves; order Columbiformes; family Columbidae; genus Streptopelia; species Streptopelia decaocto. The sequence continues at coordinate 13,467 of NW_028117305.1, read as the reverse complement.
AATGGGAATGGGAAGAATTGGGACAAAAATTGGAAAGTTTTTAAGGGACTTTGAAAAAATTTCAACTGGAATTTTAGCCATTTTTTGACATGAAATTGTAAACATGTGGCCATGGATTTTGAAAATTCTAGAGAGAATTTTAAAAGCTTCAACAGAATTTCAACAATTTTGAGAGGGATTTGAAAAGTTTCAATGGGAATGGGAAGAATTGGGACAGAAATTGGAAAATTTTTAAGGGACTTTTAAAAAATTTCAACTGGAATTTTAGCCATTTTTTTACGTGAAATTGTAAACATGTGGACATGGATTTTGAAAATTCTAGAGAGAATTTTAAAAGCTTCAAGAGAATTTCAACAATTTTGAGAGGGATTTGAAAAGTTTCAATGGGAATGGGAAGAATTGGGACAAAAATGGGAAAATTTCTAAGGGACTTTGAAAAAATTTCAACTGGAATTTTAGCCATTTTTTGACGTGAAATTGTAAACATGTGGCCATGGATTTTGAAAATTCTAGAGAGAATTTTAAAAGCTTCAACAGAATTTCAACAATTTTGAGAGGGATTTGAAAAGTTTCAATGGGAATGGGAAGAATTGGGACAAAAATTGGAAAATTTTTAAGGGACTTTGAAAAAATTTCAACTGGAATTTTAGCAATTTTTTGACGTGAAATTGTAAACATGTGGACATGGATTTTGAAAATTCTAGAGAGAATTTTAAAAGCTTCAACAGAATTTCAACAATTTTGAGAGGGATTTGAAAAGTTTCAATGGGAATGGGAAGAATTGGGACAAAAATTGGAAAATTTTGAAGGGACTTTGAAAACATTTCAACTGGAATTTTAGCCATTTTTTGACGTGAAATTGTAAACATGTGGACATGGATTTTGAAAATTCTAGAGAGAATTTTAAAAGCTTCAAGAGAATTTCAACAATTTTGAGAGGGATTTGAAAAGTTTCAATGGGAATGGGAAGAATTGGGACAAAAATTGGAAAATTTTTAAGGGACTTTGAAAAAATTTCAACTGGAATTTTAGCCATTTTTTTATGTGAAATTGTAAACATGTGGACATGGATTTTGAAAATTCTAGAGAGAATTTTAAAAGCTTCAACAGAATTTTAACAATTTTGAGAGGGATTTGAAAAGTTTCAATGGGAATGGGAAGAATTGGGACAAAAATTGGAAAATTTTTAAGGGACTTTGAAAAAATTTCAACTGGAATTTTAGCAATTTTTTTATGTGAAATTGTAAACATGTGGACATGGATTTTGAAAATTCTAGAGAGAATTTTAAAAGCTTCAAGAGAATTTCAACAATTTTGAGAGGGATTTGAAAAGTTTCAATGGGAATGGGAAGAATTGGGACAAAAATTGGAAAATTTTTAAGGGACTTTGAAAAAATTTCAACTGGAATTTTAGCAATTTTTTTATGTGAAATTGTAAACATGTGGACATGGATTTTGAAAATTCTAGAGAGAATTTTAAAAGCTTCAACAGAATTTCAACAATTTTGAGAGGGATTTGAAAAGTTTCAATGGGAATGGGAAGAATTGGGACAAAAATTGGAAAATTTTTAAGGGACTTTGAAAAAATTTCAACTGGAATTTTAGCAATTTTTTGACGTGAAATTGTAAACATGTGGACATGGATTTTGAAAATTCTAGAGAGAATTTTAAAAGCTTCAACAGAATTTCAACAATTTTGAGAGGGATTTGAAAAGTTTCAATGGGAATGGGAAGAATTGGGACAAAAATTGGAAAATTTTTAAGGGACTTTGAAAAAATTTCAACTGGAATTTTAGCAATTTTTTGACGTGAAATTGTAAACATGTGGACATGGATTTTGAAAATTCTAGAGAGAATTTTAAAAGCTTCAACAGAATTTCAACAATTTTGAGAGGGATTTGAAAAGTTTCAATGGGAATGGGAAGAATTGGACAAAAATTGGAAAATTTTTCAGGGACTTTGAAAAAATTTCAACTGGAATTTTAGCCATTTTTTGACGTGAAATTGTAAACATGTGGCCATGGATTTTGAAAATTCTAGAGAGAATTTTAAAAGCTTCAAGAGAATTTCAACAATTTTGAGAGGGATTTGAAAAGTTTCAATGGGAATGGGAAGAATTGGGACAAAATTGGAAAATTTTTAAGGGACTTTGAAAAAATTTCAACTGGAATTGTAGCCATTTTTTGACGTGAAATTGTAAACATGTGGACATGGATTTTGAAAATTCTAGAGAGAGTTTTAAAAGCTTCAACGGAATTTCAACAATTTTGAGAGGGATTTGAAAAGTTTCAATGGGAATGGGAAGAATTGGGACAAAAATTGGAAAATTTTTAAGGGACTTTGAAAAAATTTCAACTGGAATTTTAGCCATTTTTTGACGTGAAATTGTAAACATGTGGACATGGATTTTGAAAATTCTAGAGAGAATTTTAAAAGCTTCAACAGAATTTCAACAATTTTGAGAGGGATTTGAAAAGTTTCAATGGGAATGGGAAGAATTGGGACTAAAATTGGAAAATTTTTAAGGGACTTTGAAAAAATTTCAACTGGAATTTTAGCCATTTTTTGACGTGAAATTGTAAACATGTGGACATGGATTTTGAAAATTCTAGAGAGAATTTTAAAAGCTTCAACAGAATTTTAACAATTTTGAGAGGGATTTGAAAAGTTTCAATGGGAATGGGAAGAATTGGGACAAAAATTGGAAAATTTTTAAGGGACTTTGAAAAAATTTCAACTGGAATTTTAGCAATTTTTTTATGTGAAATTGTAAACATGTGGACATGGATTTTGAAAATTCTAGAGAGAATTTTAAAAGCTTCAAGAGAATTTCAACAATTTTGAGAGGGATTTGAAAAGTTTCAATGGGAATGGGAAGAATTGGGACAAAAATTGGAAAATTTTTAAGGGACTTTGAAAAAATTTCAACTGGAATTTTAGCAATTTTTTTATGTGAAATTGTAAACATGTGGACATGGATTTTGAAAATTCTAGAGAGAATTTTAAAAGCTTCAACAGAATTTCAACAATTTTGAGAGGGATTTGAAAAGTTTCAATGGGAATGGGAAGAATTGGGACAAAAATTGGAAAATTTTTAAGGGACTTTGAAAAAATTTCAACTGGAATTTTAGCAATTTTTTGACGTGAAATTGTAAACATGTGGACATGGATTTTGAAAATTCTAGAGAGAATTTTAAAAGCTTCAACAGAATTTCAACAATTTTGAGAGGGATTTGAAAAGTTTCAATGGGAATGGGAAGAATTGGGACAAAAATTGGAAAATTTTTAAGGGACTTTGAAAAAATTTCAACTGGAATTTTAGCAATTTTTTGACGTGAAATTGTAAACATGTGGACATGGATTTTGAAAATTCTAGAGAGAATTTTAAAAGCTTCAAGAGAATTTCAACAATTTTGAGAGGGATTTGAAAAGTTTCAATGGGAATGGGAAGAATTGGGACAAAAATTGGAAAATTTTTCAGGGACTTTGAAAAAATTTCAACTGGAATTTTAGCCATTTTTTTGACGTGAAATTGTAAACATGTGGCCATGGATTTTGAAAATTCTAGAGAGAATTTTAAAAGCTTCAAGAGAATTTCAACAATTTTGAGAGGGATTTGAAAAGTTTCAATGGGAATGGGAAGAATTGGGACAAAAATTGGAAAATTTTTAAGGGACTTTGAAAAAATTTCAACTGGAATTGTAGCCATTTTTTGACGTGAAATTGTAAACATGTGGACATGGATTTTGAAAATTCTAGAGAGAGTTTTAAAAGCTTCAACGGAATTTCAACAATTTTGAGAGGGATTTGAAAAGTTTCAATGGGAATGGGAAGAATTGGGACAAAAATTGGAAAATTTTTAAGGGACTTTGAAAAAATTTCAACTGGAATTTTAGCCATTTTTTGACGTGAAATTGTAAACATGTGGACATGGATTTTGAAAATTCTAGAGAGAATTTTAAAGCTTCAACAGAATTTCAACAATTTTGAGAGGGATTTGAAAAGTTTCAATGGGAATGGGAAGAATTTGGGACTAAAATTGGAAAATTTTTAAGGGACTTTGAAAAAATTTCAACTGGAATTTTAGCCATTTTTTGACGTGAAATTGTAAACATGTGGACATGGATTTTGAAAATTCTAGAGAGAATTTTAAAAGCTTCAACAGAATTTCAACAATTTTGAGAGGGATTTGAAAAGTTTCAATGGGAATGGGAAGAATTGGGACAAAAATTGGAAAATTTTTAAGGGACTTTGAAAAAATTTCAACTGGAATTTTAGCCATTTTTTAATGTGAAATTGTAAACATGTGGCCATGGATTTTGAAAATTCTAGAGAGAATTTTAAAAGCTTCAACAGAATTTCAACAATTTTGAGAGGGATTTGAAAAGTTTCAACGGGAATGGGAAGAATTGGGACAAAAATTGGAAAATTTTGAAGGGACTTTGAAAAAAATTTCAACTGGAATTTTAGCAATTTTTTAATGTGAAATTGTAAACATGTGGACATGGATTTTGAAAATTCTAGAGAGAATTTTAAAAGCTTCAACAGAATTTCAACAATTTTGAGAGGGATTTGAAAAGTTTCAATGGGAATGGGAAGAATTGGGACAAAAATTGGAAAGTTTTTAAGGGACTTTGAAAAAAATTTCAACTGGAATTTTAGCCATTTTTTGACATGAAATTGTAAACATGTGGCCATGGATTTTGAAAAATTCTAGAGAGAATTTTAAAAGCTTCAACAGAATTTCAACAATTTTGAGAGGGATTTGAAAAGTTTCAATGGGAATGGGAAGAATTGGGACAGAAATTGGAAAATTTTTAAGGGACTTTGAAAAAATTTCAACTCGAATTTTAGCCATTTTTTTACGTGAAATTGTAAACATGTGGACATGGATTTTGAAAATTCTAGAGAGAATTTTAAAAGCTTCAACAGATTTCAACAATTTTGAGAGGGATTTGAAAAGTTTCAATGGGAATGGGAAGAATTGGGACAAAAATGGGAAAATTTTTAAGGGACTTTGAAAAAATTTCAACTGGAATTTTAGCCATTTTTTTATGTGAAATTGTAAACATGTGGACATGGATTTTGAAAATTCTAGAGAGAATTTTAAAAGCTTCAAGAGAATTTCAACAATTTTGAGAGGGATTTGAAAGTTTCAATGGGAATGGGAAGAATTGGGACAAAAATTGGAAAATTTTTAAGGGACTTTGAAAAAATTTCAACTGGAATTTTAGCAATTTTTTTATGTGAAATTGTAAACATGTGGACATGGATTTTGAAAATTCTAGAGAGAATTTTAAAAGCTTCAAGAGAATTTCAACAATTTTGAGAGGGATTTGAAAAGTTTCAATGGGAATGGGAAGAATTGGGACAAAAATTGGAAAATTTTTAAGGGACTTTGAAAAAATTTCAACTGGAATTTTAGCCATTTTTTGACGTGAAATTGTAAACATGTGGACATGGATTTTGAAAAATTCTAGAGAGAATTTTAAAAGCTTCAACAGAATTTCAACAATTTTGAGAGGGATTTGAAAAGTTTCCATGGGAATGGGAAGAATTGGGACAAAAATTGGAAAATTTTTAAGGGACTTTGAAAAATTTCAACTGGAATTTTAGCAATTTTTTGACGTGAAATTGTAAACATGTGGACATGGATTTTGAAAATTCTAGAGAGAATTTTAAAAGCTTCAACAGAATTTCTACAATTTTGAGAGGGATTTGAAAAGTTTCAATGGGAATGGGAAGAATTGGGACAAAAATTGGAAAATTTTTAAGGGACTTTGAAAAAATTTCAACTGGAATTTTAGCCATTTTTTGACGTGAAATTGTAAACATGTGGCCATGGATTTTGAAAATTCTAGAGAGAATTTTAAAAGCTTCAAGAGAATTTCAACAATTTTGAGAGGGATTTGAAAAGTTTCAATGGGAATGGGAAGAATTGGGACAAAAATTGGAAAATTTTTAAGGGACTTTGAAAAAATTTCAACTGGAATTGTAGCCATTTTTTGACGTGAAATTGTAAACATGTGGACATGGATTTGAAAATTCTAGAGAGAGTTTTAAAAGCTTCAACGGAATTTCAACAATTTTGAGAGGGATTTGAAAAGTTTCAATGGGAATGGGAAGAATTGGGACAAAATTGGAAAATTTTTAAGGGACTTTGAAAAAATTTCAACTGGAATTTTAGCCATTTTTTGACGTGAAATTGTAAACATGTGGACATGGATTTTGAAAATTCTAGAGAGAATTTTAAAAGCTTCAACAGAATTTCAACAATTTTGAGAGGGATTTGAAAAGTTTCAATGGGAATGGGAAGAATTGGGACAAAAATTGGAAAATTTTTAAGGGACTTTGAAAAAATTTCAACTGGAATTTTAGCCATTTTTTGACGTGAAATTGTAAACATGTGGCCATGGATTTTGAAAATTCTAGAGAGAATTTAAAAGCTTCAAGAGAATTTTAACAATTTTGAGAGGGATTTGAAAAGTTTCAATGGGAATGGGAAGAATTGGGACAAAAATTGGAAAATTTTTAAGGGACTTTGAAAAAATTTCAACTGGAATTTTAGCCATTTTTTGACGTGAAATTGTAAACATGTGGCCATGGATTTTGAAAATTCTAGAGAGAATTTTAAAAGCTTCAACAGAATTTCAACAATTTTGAGAGGGATTTGAAAAGTTTCAATGGGAATGGGAAGAATTGGGACAAAAATTGGAAAGTTTTTAAGGGACTTTGAAAAAATTTCAACTGGAATTTTAGCCATTTTTTGACATGAAATTGTAAACATGTGGACATGGATTTTGAAAATTCTAGAGAGAATTTTAAAAGCTTCAACAGAATTTCAACAATTTTGAGAGGGATTTGAAAAGTTTCAATGGGAATGGGAAGAATTGGGACAGAAATTGGAAAATTTTTAAGGGACTTTGAAAAAATTTCAACTGGAATTTTAGCCATTTTTTGACGTGAAATTGTAAACATGTGGACATGGATTTTGAAAATTCTAGAGAGAATTTTAAAAGCTTCAACAGAATTTCAACAATTTTGAGAGGGATTTGAAAAGTTTCAATGGGAATGGGAAGAATTGGGACAAAAATTGGAAAATTTCTAAGGGACTTTGAAAAAATTTCAACTGGAATTTTAGCCATTTTTTGACGTGAAATTGTAAACATGTGGCCATGGATTTTGAAAATTCTAGAGAGAATTTTAAAAGCTTCAACAGAATTTCAACAATTTTGAGAGGGATTTGAAAAGTTTCAATGGGAATGGGAAGAATTGGGACAAAAATTGGAAAATTTTTAAGGGACTTTGAAAAAATTTCAACTGGAATTTTAGCCATTTTTTGACGTGAAATTGTAAACATGTGGACATGGATTTTGAAAATTCTAGAGAGAATTTTAAAAGCTTCAACAGAATTTCAACAATTTTGAGAGGGATTTGAAAAGTTTCAATGGGAATGGGAAGAATTGGGACAAAAATTGGAAAATTTTTAAGGGACTTTGAAAAAATTTCAACTGGAATTTTAGCAATTTTTTGACGTGAAATTGTAAACATGTGGCCATGGATTTTGAAAATTCTAGAGAGAATTTTAAAAGCTTCAAGAGAATTTCAACAATTTTGAGAGGGATTTGAAAAGTTTCAATGGGAATGGGAAGAATTGGGACAAAAATTGGAAAATTTTTAAGGGACTTTGAAAAAATTTCAACTGGAATTGTAGCCATTTTTTTATGTGAAATTGTAAACATGTGGACATGGATTTTGAAAATTCTAGAGAGAATTTTAAAAGCTTCAAGAGAATTTCAACAATTTTGAGAGGGATTTGAAAAGTTTCAATGGGAATGGGAAGAATTGGGACAAAAATTGGAAAATTTTTAAGGGACTTTGAAAAAATTTCAACTGGAATTTTAGCAATTTTTTTATGTGAAATTGTAAACATGTGGACATGGATTTTGAAAATTCTAGAGAGAATTTTAAAAGCTTCAAGAGAATTTCAACAATTTTGAGAGGGATTTGAAAAGTTTCAATGGGAATGGGAAGAATTGGGACAAAAATTGGAAAATTTTTAAGGGACTTTGAAAAAATTTCAACTGGAATTTTAGCAATTTTTTTATGTGAAATTGTAAACATGTGGACATGGATTTTGAAAATTCTAGAGAGAATTTTAAAAGCTTCAAGAGAATTTCAACAATTTTGAGAGGGATTTGAAAAGTTTCAATGGGAATGGGAAGAATTGGGACAAAAATTGGAAAATTTTTAAGGGACTTTGAAAAAATTTCAACTGGAATTTTAGCAATTTTTTATGTGAAATTGTAAACACGTGGACATGGATTTTGAAAATTCTAGAGAGAATTTTAAAAGCTTTAACAGAATTTCTACAATTTTGAGAGGGATTTGAAAAGTTTCAATGGGAATGGGAAGAATTGGGACAAAAATTGGAAAATTTTTCAGGGACTTTGAAAAAATTTCAACTGGAATTTTAGCAATTTTTTTGACGTTAAATTGTAAACATGTGGCCATAGATTTTGAAAATTCTAGAGAGAATTTTAAAAGCTTCAACAGAATTTCAACGATTTTGAGAGGGATTTGAAAAGTTTCAATGGGAATGGGAATAATTGGGACAAAAATTGGAAAATTTTTAAGGGACTTTGAAAAAATTTCAAGTGGAATTGTAGCCATTTTTTCACGTGAAATTGTAAACATGTGGACATGGATTTTGAAAATTCTAGAGAGAGTTTTAAAAGCTTCAACGGAATTTCAACAATTTTGAGAGGGATTTGAAAAGTTTCAATGGGAATGGGAAGAATTGGGACAAAAATTGGAAAATTTTTAAGGGACTTTGAAAAAATTTCAACTGGAATTTTAGCCATTTTTTGACGTGAAATTGTAAACATGTGGACATGGATTTTGAAAATTCTAGAGAGAATTTTAAAAGCTTCAACAGAATTTCTACAATTTTGAGAGGGATTTGAAAAGTTTCAATGGGAATGGGAAGAATTGGGACAAAAATTGGAAAATTTTTAAGGGACTTTGAAAAAATTTCAACTGGAATTGTAGCCATTTTTTGACGTGAAATTGTAAACATGTGGACATGGATTTTGAAAATTCTAGAGAGAGTTTTAAAAGCTTCAACGGAATTTCAACAATTTTGAGAGGGATTTGAAAAGTTTCAATGGGAATGGGAAGAATTGGGACAAAAATTGGAAAATTTTTAAGGGACTTTGAAAAAATTTCAACTGGAATTTTAGCCATTTTTTGACGTGAAATTGTAAACATGTGGACATGGATTTTGAAAATTCTAGAGAGAATTTTAAAAGCTTCAAGAGAATTTCAACAATTTTGAGAGGGATTTGAAAAGTTTCAATGGGAATGGGAAGAATTGGGACAAAAATTGGAAAATTTTTAAGGGACTTTGAAAAAATTTCAACTGGAATTTTAGCCATTTTTTGACGTGAAATTGTAAACATGTGGCCATGGATTTTGAAAATTCTAGAGAGAATTTTAAAAGCTTCAAGAGAATTTTAACAATTTTGAGAGGGATTTGAAAAGTTTCAATGGGAATGGGAAGAATTGGGACAAAAATTGGAAAATTTTTAAGGGACTTTGAAAAAATTTCAACTGGAATTTTAGCCATTTTTTGACGTGAAATTGTAAACATGTGGCCATGGATTTTGAAAATTCTAGAGAGAATTTTAAAAGCTTCAACAGAATTTCAACAATTTTGAGAGGGATTTGAAAAGTTTCAATGGGAATGGGAAGAATTGGGACAAAAATTGGAAAATTTTTAAGGGACTTTGAAAAAATTTCAACTGGAATTTTAGCCATTTTTTAATGTGAAATTGTAAACATGTGGACATGGATTTTGAAAATTCTAGAGAGAATTTTAAAAGCTTCAACAGAATTTCAACAATTTTGAGAGGGATTTGAAAAGTTTCAAACGGGAATGGGAAGAATTGGGACAAAAATTGGAAAATTTTGAAGGGACTTTGAAAAAAATTTCAACTGGAATTTTAGCAATTTTTTAATGTGAAATTGTAAACATGTGGACATGGATTTTGAAAAATTCTAGAGAGAATTTTAAAAGCTTCAACAGAATTTCAACAATTTTGAGAGGGATTTGAAAAGTTTCAATGGGAATGGGAAGAATTGGGACAAAAATTGGAAAGTTTTTAAGGGACTTTGAAAAAATTTCAACTGGAATTTTAGCCATTTTTTGACATGAAATTGTAAACATGTGGCCATGGATTTTGAAAATTCTAGAGAGAATTTTAAAAGCTTCAACAGAATTTCAACAATTTGAGAGGGATTTGAAAAGTTTCAATGGGAATGGGAAGAATTGGGACAGAAATTGGAAATTTTTAAGGGACTTTGAAAAAATTTCAACTGGAATTTTAGCCATTTTTTTACGTGAAATTGTAAACATGTGGACATGGATTTTGAAAATTCTAGAGAGAATTTTAAAAGCTTCAACAGAATTTCAACAATTTTGAGAGGGATTTGAAAAGTTTCCAATGGGAATGGGAAGAATTGGGACAAAAATTGGAAAATTTCTAAGGGACTTTGAAAAAATTTCAACTGGAATTTTAGCCATTTTTTTACGTGAAATTGTAAACATGTGGCCATGGATTTTGAAAATTCTAGAGAGAATTTTAAAAGCTTCAACAGAATTTCAACAATTTTGAGAGGGATTTGAAAAGTTTCCATGGGAATGGGAAGAATTGGGACAAAAATTGGAAAATTTTTAAGGGACTTTGAAAAAATTTCAAACTGGAATTTTAGCCATTTTTTGACGTGAAATTGTAAACATGTGGACATGGATTTTGAAAATTCTAGAGAGAATTTTAAAAGCTTCAACAGAATTTCAACAATTTTGAGAGGGATTTGAAAAGTTTCAATGGGAATGGGAAGAATTGGGACAAAAATTGGAAAATTTTTAAGGGACTTTGAAAAAATTTCAACTGGAATTTTAGCAATTTTTTGACGTGAAATTGTAAACATGTGGCCATGGATTTTGAAAATTCTAGAGAGAATTTTAAAAGCTTCAAGAGAATTTCAACAATTTTGAGAGGGATTTGAAAAGTTTCAATGGGAATGGGAAGAATTGGGACAAAAATTGGAAAATTTTTAAGGGACTTTGAAAAAATTTCAACTGGAATTTTAGCCATTTTTTTATGTGAAATTGTAAACATGTGGACATGGATTTTGAAAATTCTAGAGAGAATTTTAAAAGCTTCAAGAGAATTTCAACAATTTTGAGAGGGATTTGAAAAGTTTCAATGGGAATGGGAAGAATTGGGACAAAAATTGGAAAATTTTTAAGGGACTTTGAAAAAATTTCAACTGGAATTTTAGCCATTTTTTGACGTGAAATTGTAAACATGTGGACATGGATTTTGAAAATTCTAGAGAGAATTTTAAAAGCTTCAACAGAATTTCTACAATTTTGAGAGGGATTTGAAAAGTTTCAATGGGAATGGGAAGAATTGGGACAAAAATTGGAAAATTTTTAAGGGACTTTGAAAAAATTTCAACTGGAATTGTAGCCATTTTTTGACGTGAAATTGTAAACATGTGGACATGGATTTTGAAATTCTAGAGAGAGTTTTAAAAGCTTCAACGGAATTTCAACAATTTTGAGAGGGATTTGAAAAGTTTCAATGGGAATGGGAAGAATTGGGACAAAAATTGGAAAATTTTAAGGGACTTTGAAAAAATTTCAACTGGAATTTTAGCCATTTTTTGACGTGAAATTGTAAACATGTGGACATGGATTTTGAAAATTCTAGAGAGAATTTTAAAAGCTTCAAGAGAATTTCAACAATTTTGAGAGGGATTTGAAAAGTTTCAATGGGAATGGGAAGAATTGGGACAAAAATTGGAAAATTTTTAAGGGACTTTGAAAAAATTTCAACTGGAATTTTAGCCATTTTTTGACGTGAAATTGTAAACATGTGGCCATGGATTTTGAAAATTCTAGAGAGAATTTTAAAAGCTTCAAGAGAATTTTAACAATTTTGAGAGGGATTTGAAAAGTTTCAATGGGAATGGGAAGAATTGGGACAAAAATTGGAAAATTTTTAAGGGACTTTGAAAAAATTTCAACTGGAATTTTAGCCATTTTTTGACGTGAAATTGTAAACATGTGGCCATGGATTTTGAAAATTCTAGAGAGAATTTTAAAAGCTTCAACAGAATTTCAACAATTTTGAGAGGGATTTGAAAAGTTTCAATGGGAATGGGAAGAATTGGGACAAAAATTGGAAAATTTTTAAGGGACTTTGAAAAAATTTCAACTGGAATTTTAGCCATTTTTTAATGTGAAATTGTAAACATGTGGACATGGATTTTGAAAATTCTAGAGAGAATTTTAAAAGCTTCAACAGAATTTCAACAATTTTGAGAGGGATTTGAAAAGTTTCAACGGGAATGGGAAGAATTGGGACAAAAATTGGAAAATTTTGAAGGGACTTTGAAAAAATTTCAACTGGAATTTTAGCAATTTTTTAATGTGAAATTGTAAACATGTGGACATGGATTTTGAAAATTCTAGAGAGAATTTTAAAAGCTTCAACAGAATTTCAACAATTTTGAGAGGGATTTGAAAAGTTTCAATGGGAATGGGAAGAATTGGGACAAAAATTGGAAAGTTTTTAAGGGACTTTGAAAAAATTTCAACTGGAATTTTAGCCATTTTTTGACATGAAATTGTAAACATGTGGCCATGGATTTTGAAAATTCTAGAGAGAATTTTAAAAGCTTCAACAGAATTTCAACAATTTTGAGAGGGATTTGAAAAGTTTCAATGGGAATGGGAAGAATTGGGACAGAAATTGGAAAATTTTTAAGGGACTTTGAAAAAATTTCAACTGGAATTTTAGCCATTTTTTTACGTGAAATTGTAAACATGTGACATGGATTTTGAAAATTCTAGAGAGAATTTTAAAAGCTTCAACAGAATTTCAACAATTTTGAGAGGGATTTGAAAAGTTTCAATGGGAATGGGAAGAATTGGGACAAAAATTGGAAAATTTCTAAGGGACTTTGAAAAAATTTCAACTGGAATTTTAGCCATTTTTTTACGTGAAATTGTAAACATGTGGCCATGGATTTTGAAAATTCTAGAGAGAATTTTAAAAGCTTCAACAGAATTTCAACAATTTTGAGAGGGATTTGAAAAGTTTCCATGGGAATGGGAAGAATTGGGACAAAAATTGGAAAATTTTTAAGGGACTTTGAAAAAATTTCAACTGGAATTTTAGCCATTTTTTGACGTGAAATTGTAAACATGTGGACATGGATTTTGAAAATTCTAGAGAGAATTTTAAAAGCTTCAACAGAATTTCAACAATTTGAGAGGGATTTGAAAAGTTTCAATGGGAATGGGAAGAATTGGGACAAAAATTGGAAAATTTTTAAGGGACTTTGAAAAAATTTCAACTGGAATTTTAGCAATTTTTTGACGTGAAATTGTAA
>NW_028117306.1:0-55389 GCF_964273445.1 Streptopelia decaocto | reverse complement strand
GAATGGGAAGAATTGGGACAAAATTTGGAAAATTTTTAAGGGACTTTGAAAAAATTTCAACTGGAATTTTAGCCATTTTTTGACGTGAAATTGTAACCATGTGGACATGGATTTTGAAAATTCTAGAGAGAATTTTAAAAGCTTCAAGAGAATTTCAACAATTTTGAGAGGGATTTGAAAAGTTTCAATGGGAATTGGAAGAATTGGGACAAAAATTGGAAAATTTTTAAGGGACTTTGAAAAAATTTCAACTGGAATTTTAGCCATTTTTTGACGTGAAATTGTAAACATGTGGACATGGATTTTGAAAATTCTGGAGAGAATTTTAAAAGCTTCAAGAGAATTTCAACAATTTTGAGAGGGATTTGAAAAGTTTCAATGGGAATGGGAAGAATTGGGACAAAAATTGGAAAATTTTTAAGGGACTTTGAAAAAATTTCAACTGGAATTTTAGCCATTTTTTGACGTGAAATTGTAAACATGTGGACATGGATTTTGAAAATTCTAGAGAGAATTTTAAAAGCTTCAAGAGAATTTCAACAATTTTGAGAGGGATTTGAAAAGTTTCAATGGGAATGGGAAGAATTGGGAGAAAAATTGGAAAATTTTTAAGGGACTTTGAAAAAATTTCAACTGGAATTTTAGCCATTTTTTGACGTGAAATTGTAAACATGTGGACATGGATTTTGAAAATTCTGGAGAGAATTTTAAAAGCTTCAAGAGAATTTCAACAATTTTGAGAGGGATTTGAAAAGTTTCAATGGGAATGGGAAGAATTGGGACAAAAATTTGAAAATTTTTAAGGGACTTTGAAAAAATTTCAACTGGAATTTTAGCCATTTTTTGACGTGAAATTGTAAACATGTGGACATGGATTTTGAAAATTCTGGAGAGAATTTTAAAAGCTTCAAGAGAATTTCAACAATTTTGAGAGGGATTTGAAAAGTTTCAATGGGAATGGGAAGAATTGGGACAAAAATTGGAAAATTTTGAAGGGACTTTGAAAAAATTTCAACTGGAATTTTAGCCATTTTTTGACGTGAAATTGTAAACATGTGGACATGGATTTTGAAAATTCTAGAGAGAATTTTAAAAGCTTCAAGAGAATTTCAACAATTTTGAGAGGGATTTGAAAAGTTTCAATGGCAATGGGAAGAATTGGGACAAAAATTGGAAAATTTTTAAGGGACTTTGAAAAAATTTCAACTGGAATTTTAGCCATTTTTTTATGTGAAATTGTAAACATGTGGACATGGATTTTGAAAATTCTAGAGAGAATTTTAAAAGCTTCAAGAGAATTTCAACAATTTTGAGAGGGATTTGAAAAGTTTCAATGGGAATGGGAAGAATTGGGACAAAAATTGGAAAATTTTTAAGGGACTTTGAAAAAATTTCAACTGGAATTTTAGCCATTTTTTGACGTGAAATTGTAAACATGTGGACATGGATTTTGAAAATTCTAGAGAGAATTTTAAAAGCTTCAAGAGAATTTCAACAATTTTGAGAGGGATTTGAAAAGTTTCAATGGGAATGGGAAGAATTGGGACAAAAATTGGAAAATTTTTAAGGGACTTTGAAAAAATTTCCACTGGAATTTTAGCCATTTTTTGACGTGAAATTGTAAACATGTGGACATGGATTTTGAAAATTCTAGAGAGAATTTTAAAAGCTTCAAGAGAATTTCAACAATTTTGAGAGGGATTTGAAAAGTTTCAATGGGAATGGGAAGAATTGAGACAAAAATTGGAAAATTTTTAAGGGACTTTGAAAAAATTTCAACTGGAATTTTAGCCATTTTTTTATGTGAAATTGTAAACATGTGGACATGGATTTTGAAAATTCTAGAGAGAATTTTAAAAGCTTCAAGAGAATATCAACAACTTTGAGAGGGATTTGAAAAGCTTCAATGGGAATGGGAAGAATTGAGACAAAAATTGGAAAATTTTTAAGGGACTTTGAAAAAATTTCAACTGGAATTTTAGCCATTTTTTGACGTGAAATTGTAAACATGTGGACATGGATTTTGAAAATTCTAGAGAGAATTTTAAAAGCTTCAAGAGAATTTCAACAATTTTGAGAGGGATTTGAAAAGTTTCAATGGGAATGGGAAGAATTGGGACAAAAATTGGAAAATTTTTAAGGGACTTTGAAAAAATTTCAACTGGAATTTTAGCCATTTTTTGACGTGAAATTGTAAACATGTGGACATGGATTTTGAAAATTCTGGAGAGAATTTTAAAAGCTTCAAGAGAATTTCAACAATTTTGAGAGGGATTTGAAAAGTTTCAATGGGAATGGGAAGAATTGGGACAAAAATTGGAAAATTTTTAAGGGACTTTGAAAAAATTTCCACTGGAATTTTAGCCATTTTTTGACGTGAAATTGTAAACATGTGGACATGGATTTTGAAAATTCTAGAGAGAATTTTAAAAGCTTCAAGAGAATTTCAACCATTTTGAGAGGGATTTGAAAAGTTTCAATGGGAATGGGAAGAATTGGGACAAAAATTGGAAAATTTTTAAGGGACTTTGAAAAAATTTCAACTGGAATTTTAGCCATTTTTTGACGTGAAATTGTAAACATGTGGACATGGATTTTGAAAATTCTGGAGATAATTTTAAAAGCTTCAAGAGAATTTCAACAATTTTGAGAGGGATTTGAAAAGTTTCAATGGGAATGGGAAGAATTGGGACAAAAATTGGAAAATTTTTAAGGGACTTTGAAAAAATTTCCACTGGAATTTTAGCCATTTTTTGACGTGAAATTGTAAACATGTGGACATGGATTTTGAAAATTCTGGAGAGAATTTTAAAAGCTTCAAGAGAATTTCAACAATTTTGAGAGGGATTTGAAAAGTTTCAATGGGAATGGGAAGAATTGGGACAAAAATTGGAAAATTTTTAAGGGACTTTGAAAAAATTTCAACTGGAATTTTAGCATTTTTGACGTGAAATTGTAAACATGTGGACATGGATTTTGAAAATTCTAGAGAGAATTTTAAAAGCTTCAAGAGAATTTCAACCATTTTGAGAGGGATTTGAAAAGTTTCAATGGGAATGGGAAGAATTGGGACAAAAATTGGAAAATTTTTAAGGGACTTTGAAAAAATTTCAACTGGAATTTTAGCCATTTTTGACATGAAATTGTAAACATGTGGACATGGATTTTGAAAATTCTGGAGAGAATTTTAAAAGCTTCAAGAGAATTTCAACAATTTTGAGAGGGATTTGAAAAGTTTCAATGGGAATGGGAAGAATTGGGACAAAAATTGGAAAATTTTGAAGGGACTTTTAAAAAATTTCAACTGGAATTTTAGCCATTTTTTGACGTGAAATTGTGAACATGTGGACATGGATTTTGAAAATTCTAGAGAGAATTTTAAAAGCTTCAAGAGAATTTCAACAATTTTGAGAGGGATTTGAAAAGTTTCAATGGGAATGGGAAGAATTGGGACAAAAATTGGAAAATTTTTAAGGGACTTTGAAAAAATTTCAACTGGAATTTTAGCCATTTTTGACATGAAATTGTAAACATGTGGACATGGATTTTGAAAATTCTGGAGAGAATTTTAAAAGCTTCAAGAGAATTTCAACAATTTTGAGAGGGATTTGAAAAGTTTCAATGGGAATGGGAAGAATTGGGACAAAAATTGGAAAATTTTGAAGGGACTTTTAAAAAATTTCAACTGGAATTTTAGCCATTTTTTGACGTGAAATTGTGAACATGTGGACATGGATTTTGAAAATTCTAGAGAGAATTTTAAAAGCTTCAAGAGAATTTCAACAATTTTGAGAGGGATTTGAAAAGTTTCAATGGGAATGGGAAGAATTGGGACAAAAATTGGAAAATTTTTAAGGGACTTTGAAAAAATTTCCACTGGAATTTTAGCATTTTTGACGTGAAATTGTAAACATGTGGACATGGATTTTGAAAATTCTAGAGAGAATTTTAAAAGCTTCAAGAGAATTTCAACAATTTTGAGAGGGATTTGAAAAGTTTCAATGGGAATGGGAAGAATTGGGACAAAAATTGGAAAATTTTTAAGGGACTTTGAAAAAATTTCAGCTGGAATTTTAGCATTTTTGACGTGAAATTGTAAACATGTGGACATGGATTTTGAAAATTCTAGAGAGAATTTTAAAAACTTCAAGAGAATTTCAACAATTTTGAGAGGGATTTGAAAAGTTTCAATGGGAATGGGAAGAATTGGGACAAAAATTGGAAAATTTTTAAGGGACTTTGAAAAAATTTCAACTGGAATTTTAGCCATTTTTTGACGTGAAATTGTAAACATGTGGACATGGATTTTGAAAATTCTGGAGAGAATTTTAAAAGCTTCAAGAGAATTTCAACAATTTTGAGAGGGATTTGAAAAGTTTCAATGGGAATGGGAAGAATTGGGACAAAAATTGGAAAATTTTGAAGGGACTTTGAAAAAATTTCAACTGGAATTTTAGCCATTTTTTGACGTGAAATTGTAAACACGTGGACATGGATTTTGAAAATTCTAGAGAGAATTTTAAAAGCTTCAAGAGAATTTCAACAATTTTGAGAGGGATTTGAAAAGTTTCAATGGGAATGGGAAGAATTGGGACAAAAATTGGAAAATTTTTAAGGGACTTTGAAAAAATTTCAACTGGAATTTTAGCCATTTTTTGACGTGAAATTGTAAACATGTGGACATGGATTTTGAAAATTCTGGAGAGAATTTTAAAAGCTTCAAGAGAATTTCAACAATTTTGAGAGGGATTTGAAAAGTTTCAATGGGAATGGGAAGAATTGGGACAAAAATTGGAAAATTTTTCAGGGACTTTGAAAAAATTTCAACTGGAATTTTAGCCATTTTTTGACGTGAAATTGTAAACATGTGGACATGGATTTTGAAAATTCTAGAGAGAATTTTAAAAGCTTCAAGAGAATTTCAACAATTTTGAGAGGGATTTGAAAAGTTTCAATGGGAATGGGAAGAATTGGGACAAAAATTGGAAAATTTTTAAGGGACTTTGAAAAAATTTCAACTGGAATTTTAGCCATTTTTTGACGTGAAATTGTAAACATGTGGACATGGATTTTGAAAATTCTGGAGAGAATTTTAAAAGCTTCAAGAGAATTTCAACAATTTTGAGAGGGATTTGAAAAGTTTCAATGGGAATGGGAAGAATTGGGACAAAAATTGGAAAATTTTTAAGGGACTTTGAAAAAATTTCAACTGGAATTTTAGCCATTTTTTGACGTGAAATTGTAAACATGTGGACATGGATTTTGAAAATTCTGGAGAGAATTTTAAAAGCTTCAAGAGAATTTCAACAATTTTGAGAGGGATTTGAAAAGTTTCAATGGGAATGGGAAGAATTGGGACAAAAATTGGAAAATTTTTAAGGGACTTTGAAAAAATTTCAACTGGAATTTTAGCATTTTTGACGTGAAATTGTAAACATGTGGACATGGATTTTGAAAATTCTAGAGAGAATTTTAAAAGCTTCAAGAGAATTTCAACCATTTTGAGAGGGATTTGAAAAGTTTCAATGGGAATGGGAAGAATTGGGACAAAAATTGGAAAATTTTTAAGGGACTTTGAAAAAATTTCAACTGGAATTTTAGCCATTTTTTGACATGAAATTGTAACCATGTGGACATGGATTTTGAAAATTCTAGAGAGAATTTTAAAAGCTTCAAGAGAATTTCAACAATTTTGAGAGGGATTTGAAAAGTTTCAATGGGAATGGGAAGAATTGGGACAAAAATTGGAAAATTTTTAAGGGACTTTGAAAAAATTTCAACTGGAATTTTAGCCATTTTTGACATGAAATTGTAAACATGTGGACATGGATTTTGAAAATTCTGGAGAGAATTTTAAAAGCTTCAAGAGAATTTCAACAATTTTGAGAGGGATTTGAAAAGTTTCAATGGGAATGGGAAGAATTGGGACAAAAATTGGAAAATTTTGAAGGGACTTTGAAAAAATTTCAACTGGAATTTTAGCCATTTTTTGACGTGAAATTGTGAACATGTGGACATGGATTTTGAAAATTCTAGAGAGAATTTTAAAAGCTTCAAGAGAATTTCAACAATTTTGAGAGGGATTTGAAAAGTTTCAATGGGAATGGGAAGAATTGGGACAAAAATTGGAAAATTTTTAAGGGACTTTGAAAAAATTTCCACTGGAATTTTAGCATTTTTGACGTGAAATTGTAAACATGTGGACATGGATTTTGAAAATTCTAGAGAGAATTTTAAAAGCTTCAAGAGAATTTCAACAATTTTGAGAGGGATTTGAAAAGTTTCAATGGGAATGGGAAGAATTGGGACAAAAATTGGAAAATTTTTAAGGGACTTTGAAAAAATTTCAGCTGGAATTTTAGCATTTTTGACGTGAAATTGTAAACATGTGGACATGGATTTTGAAAATTCTAGAGAGAATTTTAAAAGCTTCAAGAGAATTTCAACAATTTTGAGAGGGATTTGAAAAGTTTCAATGGGAATGGGAAGAATTGGGACAAAAATTGGAAAATTTTTAAGGGACTTTGAAAAAATTTCAACTGGAATTTTAGCCATTTTTTGACGTGAAATTGTAAACATGTGGACATGGATTTTGAAAATTCTGGAGAGAATTTTAAAAGCTTCAAGAGAATTTCAACAATTTTGAGAGGGATTTGAAAAGTTTCAATGGGAATGGGAAGAATTGGGACAAAAATTGGAAAATTTTTAAGGGACTTTGAAAAAATTTCAACTGGAATTTTAGCCATTTTTTGACGTGAAATTGTAACCATGTGGACATGGATTTTGAAAATTCTAGAGAGAATTTTAAAAGCTTCAAGAAAATTTCAACAATTTTGAGAGGGATTTGAAAAGTTTCAATGGGAATGGGAAGAATTGGGACAAAAATTGGAAAATTTTTAAGGGACTTTGAAAAAATTTCAACTGGAATTTTAGCCATTTTTTGACGTGAAATTGTAACCATGTGGACATGGATTTTGAAAATTCTAGAGAGAATTTTAAAAGCTTCAAGAGAATTTCAACAATTTTGAGAGGGATTTGAAAAGTTTCAATGGGAATGGGAAGAATTGGGACAAAAATTGGAAAATTTTGAAGGGACTTTGAAAAAATTTCAACTGGAATTTTAGCCATTTTTTGACGTGAAATTGTAAACATGTGGACATGGATTTTGAAAATTCTAGAGAGAATTTTAAAAGCTTCAAGAGAATTTCAACAATTTTGAGAGGGATTTGAAAAGTTTCAATGGGAATGGGAAGAATTGGGACAAAAATTGGAAAATTTTTCAGGGACTTTGAAAAAATTTCCACTGGAAATTTAGCCATTTTTTGACGTGAAATTGTAAAAATGTGGACATGGATTTTGAAAATTCTGGAGAGAATTTTAAAAGCTTCAAGAGAATTTCAACAATTTTGAGAGGGATTTGAAAAGTTTCAATGGGAATGGGAAGAATTGGGACAAAAATTGGAAAATTTTGAAGGGACTTTGAAAAAATTTCAACTGGAATTTTAGCCATTTTTTGACGTGAAATTGTAAACATGTGGACATGGATTTTGAAAATTCTAGAGAGAATTTTAAAAGCTTCAAGAGAATTTCAACAATTTTGAGAGGGATTTGAAAAGTTTCAACGGCAATGGGAAGAATTGGGAGAAAAATTGGAAAATTTTTAAGGGACTTTGAAAAAATTTCAACTGGAATTTTAGCCATTTTTTGACGTGAAATTGTAAACATGTGGACATGGATTTTGAAAATTCTAGAGAGAATTTTAAAAACTTCAAGAGAATTTCAACAATTTTGAGAGGGATTTGAAAAGTTTCAATGGGAATGGGAAGAATTGGGACAAAAATTGGAAATTTTTTAAGGGACTTTGAAAAAATTTCAACTGGAATTTTAGCCATTTTTTGACGTGAAATTGTAACCATGTGGACATGGATTTTGAAAATTCTGGAGAGAATTTTAAAAGCTTCAAGAGAATTTCAACAATTTTGAGAGGGATTTGAAAAGTTTCAATGGGAATGGGAAGAATTGGGACAAAAATTGGAAAATTTTTAAGGGACTTTGAAAAAATTTCCACTGGAATTTTAGCCATTTTTTGACGTGAAATTGTAAACATGTGGACATGGATTTTGAAAATTCTAGAGAGAATTTTAAAAGCTTCAAGAGAATTTCAACAATGTTGAGAGGGATTTGAAAAGTTTCAATGGGAATGGGAAGAATTGGGACAAAAATTGGAAAATTTTTAAGGGACTTTGAAAAAATTTCCACTGGAATTTTAGCCATTTTTTTATGTGAAATTGTAAACATGTGGACATGGATTTTGAAAATTCTAGAGAGAATTTTAAAAGCTTCAAGAGAATATCAACAACTTTGAGAGGGATTTGAAAAGCTTCAATGGGAATGGGAAGAATTGAGACAAAAATTGGAAAATTTTTAAGGGACTTTGAAAAAATTTCAACTGGAATTTTAGCCATTTTTTGACGTGAAATTGTAAACATGTGGACATGGATTTTGAAAATTCTAGAGAGAATTTTAAAAGCTTCAAGAGAATATCAACAACTTTGAGAGGGATTTGAAAAGCTTCAATGGGAATGGGAAGAATTGAGACAAAAATTGGAAAATTTTTAAGGGACTTTGAAAAAATTTCAACTGGAATTGTAGCCATTTTTTGACGTGAAATTGTAAACATGTGGACATGGATTTTGAAAATTCTGGAGAGAATTTTAAAAGCTTCAAGAGAATTTCAACAATTTTGAGAGGGATTTGAAAAGTTTCAATGGGAATGGGAAGAATTGGGACAAAAATTGGAAAATTTTTAAGGGACTTTGAAAAAATTTCAACTGGAATTTTAGCCATTTTTTGACGTGAAATTGTAAACATGTGGACATGGATTTTGAAAATTCTAGAGAGAATTTTAAAAGCTTCAAGAGAATTTCAACAATTTTGAGAGGGATTTGAAAAGTTTCAATGGGAATGGGAAGAATTGGGACAAAAATTGGAAAATTTTGAAGGGACTTTGAAAAAATTTCCACTGGAATTTTAGCCATTTTTTGACGTGAAATTGTAAACATGTGGACATGGATTTTGAAAATTCTGGAGAGAATTTTAAAAGCTTCAAGAGAATTTCAACAATTTTGAGAGGGATTTGAAAAGTTTCAATGGGAATGGGAAGAATTGGGACAAAAATTGGAAAATTTTTCAGGGACTTTGAAAAAATTTCCACTGGAATTTTAGCATTTTTGACGTGAAATTGTAAACATGTGGACATGGATTTTGAAAATTCTAGAGAGAATTTTAAAAGCTTCAAGAGAATTTCAACAATTTTGAGAGGGATTTGAAAAGTTTCAATGGGAATGGGAAGAATTGGGACAAGAATTGGAAAATTTTTAAGGGACTTTGAAAAAATTTCAACTGGAATTTTAGCCATTTTTTGACGTGAAATTGTAACCATGTGGACATGGATTTTGAAAATTCTAGAGAGAATTTTAAAAGCTTCAAGAGAATTTCAACAATTTTGAGAGGGATTTGAAAAGTTTCAATGGGAATGGGAAGAATTGGGAGAAAAATTGGAAAATTTTTAAGGGACTTTGAAAAAATTTCCACTGGAATTTTAGCCATTTTTTGACGTGAAATTGTAAACATGTGGACATGGATTTTGAAAATTCTAGAGAGAATTTTAAAAGCTTCAAGAGAATTTCAACCATTTTGAGAGGGATTTGAAAAGTTTCAATGGGAATGGGAAGAATTGGGACAAAAATTGGAAAATTTTTAAGGGACTTTGAAAAAATTTCCACTGGAATTTTAGCCATTTTTTGACGTGAAATTGTAACCATGTGGACATGGATTTTGAAAATTCTAGAGAGAATTTTAAAAGCTTCAAGAGAATTTCAACAATTTTGAGAGGGATTTGAAAAGTTTCAATGGCAATGGGAAGAATTGGGACAAAAATTGGAAAATTTTTAAGGGACTTTGAAAAAATTTCAACTGGAATTTTAGCCATTTTTGACATGAAATTGTAAACATGTGGACATGGATTTTGAAAATTCTGGAGAGAATTTTAAAAGCTTCAAGAGAATTTCAACCATTTTGAGAGGGATTTGAAAAGTTTCAATGGGAATGGGAAGAATTGGGACAAAAATTGGAAAATTTTGAAGGGACTTTGAAAAAATTTCAACTGGAATTTTAGCCATTTTTTGACGTGAAATTGTAACCATGTGGACATGGATTTTGAAAATTCTGGAGAGAATTTTAAAAGCTTCAAGAGAATTTCAACAATTTTGAGAGGGATTTGAAAAGTTTCAATGGGAATGGGAAGAATTGGGACAAAAATTGGAAAATTTTTAAGGGACTTTGAAAAAATTTCAACTGGAATTTTAGACATTTTTTGACGTGAAATTGTAAACATGTGGACATGGATTTTGAAAATTCTAGAGAGAATTTTAAAAGCTTCAAGAGAATTTCAACAATTTGGAGAGGGATTTGAAAAGTTTCAATGGGAATGGGAAGAATTGGGACAAAAATTGGAAAATTTTTAAGGGACTTTGAAAAAATTTCAACTGGAATTTTAGCCATTTTTTGACGTGAAATTGTAAACATGTGGACATGGATTTTGAAAATTCTGGAGAGAATTTTAAAAGCTTCAAGAGAATTTCAACAATTTTGAGAGGGATTTGAAAAGTTTCAATGGGAATGGGAAGAATTGGGAGAAAAATTGGAAAATTTTTAAGGGACTTTTAAAAAATTTCAACTGGAATTTTAGCCATTTTTTGACGTGAAATTGTGAACATGTGGACATGGATTTTGAAAATTCTAGAGAGAATTTTAAAAGCTTCAAGAGAATTTCAACAATTTTGAGAGGGATTTGAAAAGTTTCAATGGGAATGGGAAGAATTGGGACAAAAATTGGAAAATTTTTAAGGGACTTTGAAAAAATTTCCACTGGAATTTTAGCATTTTTGACGTGAAATTGTAAACATGTGGACATGGATTTTGAAAATTCTAGAGAGAATTTTAAAAGCTTCAAGAGAATTTCAACAATTTTGAGAGGGATTTGAAAAGTTTCAATGGGAATGGGAAGAATTGGGACAAAAATTGGAAAATTTTTAAGGGACTTTGAAAAAATTTCAGCTGGAATTTTAGCATTTTTGACGTGAAATTGTAAACATGTGGACATGGATTTTGAAAATTCTAGAGAGAATTTTAAAAGCTTCAAGAGAATTTCAACAATTTTGAGAGGGATTTGAAAAGTTTCAATGGGAATGGGAAGAATTGGGACAAAAATTGGAAAATTTTTAAGGGACTTTGAAAAAATTTCCACTGGAATTTTAGCCATTTTTTGACGTGAAATTGTAAACATGTAGACATGGATTTTGAAAATTCTGGAGAGAATTTTAAAAGCTTCAAGAGAATTTCAACAATTTTGAGAGGGATTTGAAAAGTTTCAATGGGAATGGGAAGAATTGGGACAAAAATTGGAAAATTTTTAAGGGACTTTGAAAAAATTTCAACTGGAATTTTAGCCATTTTTTGACGTGAAATTGTAAACCTGTGGACATGGATTTTGAAAATTCTAGAGAGAATTTTAAAAGCTTCAAGAGAATTTCAACAATTTTGAGAGGGATTTGAAAAGTTTCAATGGGAATGGGAAGAATTGGGACAAAAATTGGAAAATTTTTCAGGGACTTTGAAAAAATTTCCACTGGAAATTTAGCCATTTTTTGACGTGAAATTGTAAAAATGTGGACATGGATTTTGAAAATTCTGGAGAGAATTTTAAAAGCTTCAAGAGAATTTCAACAATTTTGAGAGGGATTTGAAAAGTTTCAATGGGAATGGGAAG
The DNA here is from genome assembly GCF_964273445.1 of Streptopelia decaocto. Classification (NCBI taxonomy): domain Eukaryota; kingdom Metazoa; phylum Chordata; class Aves; order Columbiformes; family Columbidae; genus Streptopelia; species Streptopelia decaocto. The sequence continues at coordinate 43,559 of NW_028117306.1, read as the reverse complement.
AATTGGGACAAAAATTGGAAAATTTTGAAGGGACTTTGAAAAAATTTCAACTGGAATTTTAGCCATTTTTTGACATGAAATTGTAAACATGTGGACATGGATTTTGAAAATTCTAGAGAGAATTTTAAAAGCTTCAAGAGAATTTCAACAATTTTGAGAGGGATTTGAAAAGTTTCAACGGCAATGGGAAGAATTGGGAGAAAAATTGGAAAATTTTTAAGGGACTTTGAAAAAATTTCAACTGGAATTTTAGCCATTTTTTGACGTGAAATTGTAAACATGTGGACATGGATTTTGAAAATTCTAGAGAGAATTTTTAAAACTTCAAGAGAATTTCAACAATTTTGAGAGGGATTTGAAAAGTTTCAATGGGAATGGGAAGAATTGGGACAAAAATTGGAAAATTTTTAAGGGACTTTGAAAAAATTTCAACTGGAATTTTAGCCATTTTTTGACGTGAAATTGTAAACATGTGGACATGGATTTTGAAAATTCTGGAGAGAATTTTAAAAGCTTCAAGAGAATTTCAACAATTTTGAGAGGGATTTGAAAAGTTTCAATGGGAATGGGAAGAATTGGGACAAAAATTGGAAAATTTTTAAGGGACTTTGAAAAAATTTCCACTGGAATTTTAGCCATTTTTTGACGTGAAATTGTAAACATGTGGACATGGATTTTGAAAATTCTAGAGAGAATTTTAAAAGCTTCAAGAGAATTTCAACAATGTTGAGAGGGATTTGAAAAGTTTCAATGGGAATGGGAAGAATTGGGACAAAAATTGGAAAATTTTTAAGGGACTTTGAAAAAATTTCCACTGGAATTTTAGCCATTTTTTATGTGAAATTGTAAACATGTGGACATGGATTTTGAAAATTCTAGAGAGAATTTTAAAAGCTTCAAGAGAATATCAACAACTTTGAGAGGGATTTGAAAAGCTTCAATGGGAATGGGAAGAATTGAGACAAAAATTGGAAAATTTTTAAGGGACTTTGAAAAAATTTCAACTGGAATTTTAGCCATTTTTTGACGTGAAATTGTAAACATGTGGACATGGATTTTGAAAATTCTAGAGAGAATTTTAAAAGCTTCAAGAGAATATCAACAACTTTGAGAGGGATTTTAAAAGCTTCAATGGGAATGGGAAGAATTGAGACAAAAATTGGAAAATTTTTAAGGGACTTTGAAAAAATTTCAACTGGAATTGTAGCCATTTTTTGACGTGAAATTGTAAACATGTGGACATGGATTTTGAAAATTCTGGAGAGAATTTTAAAAGCTTCAAGAGAATTTCAACAATTTTGAGAGGGATTTGAAAAGTTTCAATGGGAATGGGAAGAATTGGGACAAAAATTGGAAAATTTTTAAGGGACTTTGAAAAAATTTCAACTGGAATTTTAGCCATTTTTTGACGTGAAATTGTAAACATGTGGACATGGATTTTGAAAATTCTAGAGAGAATTTTAAAAGCTTCAAGAGAATTTCAACAATTTTGAGAGGGATTTGAAAAGTTTCAATGGGAATGGGAAGAATTGGGACAAAAATTGGAAAATTTTTAAGGGACTTTGAAAAAATTTCAACTGGAATTTTAGCCATTTTTTGACGTGAAATTGTAAACATGTGGACATGGATTTTGAAAATTCTGGAGAGAATTTTAAAAGCTTCAAGAGAATTTCAACAATTTTGAGAGGGATTTGAAAAGTTTCAATGGGAATGGGAAGAATTGGGACAAAAATTGGAAAATTTTTAAGGGACTTTGAAAAAATTTCAACTGGAATTTTAGCCATTTTTTGACGTGAAATTGTAACCATGTGGACATGGATTTTGAAAATTCTAGAGAGAATTTTAAAAGCTTCAAGAGAACTTCAACAATTTTGAGAGGGATTTGAAAAGTTTCAATGGGAATGGGAAGAATTGGGACAAAAATTGGAAAATTTTTAAGGGACTTTGAAAAAATTTCAACTGGAATTTTAGCCATTTTTTGACGTGAAATTGTAAACATGTGGACATGGATTTTGAAAATTCTAGAGAGAATTTTAAAAGCTTCAAGAGAATTTCAACCATTTTGAGAGGGATTTGAAAAGTTTCAATGGGAATGGGAAGAATTGGGACAAAAATTGGAAAATTTTGAAGGGACTTTGAAAAAATTTCCACTGGAATTTTAGCCATTTTTTGACGTGAAATTGTAACCATGTGGACATGGATTTTGAAAATTCTAGAGAGAATTTTAAAAGCTTCAAGAGAATTTCAACAACTTTGAGAGGGATTTGAAAAGCTTCAATGGCAATGGGAAGAATTGGGACAAAAATTGGAAAATTTTTCAGGGACTTTGAAAAAATTTCAACTGGAATTTTAGCCATTTTTGACATGAAATTGTAAACATGTGGACATGGATTTTGAAAATTCTGGAGAGAATTTTAAAAGCTTCAAGAGAATTTCAACAATTTTGAGAGGGATTTGAAAAGTTTCAATGGGAATGGGAAGAATTGGGACAAAAATTGGAAAATTTTGAAGGGACTTTGAAAAAATTTCAACTGGAATTTTAGCCATTTTTTGACGTGAAATTGTAAACATGTGGACATGGATTGTGAAAATTCTGGAGAGAATTTTAAAAGCTTCAAGAGAATTTCAACAATTTTGAGAGGGATTTGAAAAGTTTCAATGGGAATGGGAAGAATTGGGACAAAAATTGGAAAATTTTTAAGGGACTTTGAAAAAATTTCAACTGGAATTTTAGCCATTTTTTGACGTGAAATTGTAAACCTGTGGACATGGATTTTGAAAATTCTAGAGAGAATTTTAAAAGCTTCAAGAGAATTTCAACAATTTTGAGAGGGATTTGAAAAGTTTCAATGGGAATGGGAAGAATTGGGACAAAAATTGGAAAATTTTTCAGGGACTTTGAAAAAATTTCCACTGGAAATTTAGCCATTTTTTGACGTGAAATTGTAAAAATGTGGACATGGATTTTGAAAATTCTGGAGAGAATTTTAAAAGCTTCAAGAGAATTTCAACAATTTTGAGAGGGATTTGAAAAGTTTCAATGGGAATGGGAAGAATTGGGACAAAAATTGGAAAATTTTTAAGGGACTTTGAAAAAATTTCCACTGGAATTTTAGCCATTTTTTGACATGAAATTGTAAACATGTGGACATGGATTTTGAAAATTCTAGAGAGAATTTTAAAAGCTTCAAGAGAATTTCAACAATTTTGAGAGGGATTTGAAAAGTTTCAACTGCAATGGGAAGAATTGGGAGAAAAATTGGAAAATTTTTAAGGGACTTTGAAAAAATTTCAACTGGAATTTTAGCCATTTTTTGACGTGAAATTGTAAACATGTGGACATGGATTTTGAAAATTCTAGAGAGAATTTTTAAAACTTCAAGAGAATTTCAACAATTTTGAGAGGGATTTGAAAAGTTTCAATGGGAATGGGAAGAATTGGGACAAAAATTGGAAAATTTTTAAGGGACTTTGAAAAAATTTCAACTGGAATTTTAGCCATTTTTTGACATGAAATTGTAAACATGTGGACATGGATTTTGAAAATTCTAGAGAGAATTTTAAAAGCTTCAAGAGAATTTCAACAATTTTGAGAGGGATTTGAAAAGTTTCAACGGCAATGGGAAGAATTGGGAGAAAAATTGGAAAATTTTTAAGGGACTTTGAAAAAATTTCAACTGGAATTTTAGCCATTTTTTGACGTGAAATTGTAAACATGTGGACATGGATTTTGAAAATTCTAGAGAGAATTTTTAAAACTTCAAGAGAATTTCAACAATTTTGAGAGGGATTTGAAAAGTTTCAATGGGAATGGGAAGAATTGGGACAAAAATTGGAAAATTTTTAAGGGACTTTGAAAAAATTTCAACTGGAATTTTAGCCATTTTTTGACGTGAAATTGTAAACATGTGGACATGGATTTTGAAAATTCTGGAGAGAATTTTAAAAGCTTCAAGAGAATTTCAACAATTTTGAGAGGGATTTGAAAAGTTTCAATGGGAATGGGAAGAATTGGGACAAAAATTGGAAAATTTTTAAGGGACTTTGAAAAAATTTCCACTGGAATTTTAGCCATTTTTTGACGTGAAATTGTAAACATGTGGACATGGATTTTGAAAATTCTAGAGAGAATTTTAAAAGCTTCAAGAGAATTTCAACAATGTTGAGAGGGATTTGAAAAGTTTCAATGGGAATGGGAAGAATTGGGACAAAAATTGGAAAATTTTTAAGGGACTTTGAAAAAATTTCCACTGGAATTTTAGCCATTTTTTATGTGAAATTGTAAACATGTGGACATGGATTTTGAAAATTCTAGAGAGAATTTTAAAAGCTTCAAGAGAATATCAACAACTTTGAGAGGGATTTGAAAAGCTTCAATGGGAATGGGAAGAATTGAGACAAAAATTGGAAAATTTTTAAGGGACTTTGAAAAAATTTCAACTGGAATTTTAGCCATTTTTTGACGTGAAATTGTAAACATGTGGACATGGATTTTGAAAATTCTAGAGAGAATTTTAAAAGCTTCAAGAGAATATCAACAACTTTGAGAGGGATTTTAAAAGCTTCAATGGGAATGGGAAGAATTGAGACAAAAATTGGAAAATTTTTAAGGGACTTTGAAAAAATTTCAACTGGAATTGTAGCCATTTTTTGACGTGAAATTGTAAACATGTGGACATGGATTTTGAAAATTCTGGAGAGAATTTTAAAAGCTTCAAGAGAATTTCAACAATTTTGAGAGGGATTTGAAAAGTTTCAATGGGAATGGGAAGAATTGGGACAAAAATTGGAAAATTTTTAAGGGACTTTGAAAAAATTTCAACTGGAATTTTAGCCATTTTTTGACGTGAAATTGTAAACATGTGGACATGGATTTTGAAAATTCTAGAGAGAATTTTAAAAGCTTCAAGAGAATTTCAACAATTTTGAGAGGGATTTGAAAAGTTTCAATGGGAATGGGAAGAATTGGGACAAAAATTGGAAAATTTTGAAGGGACTTTGAAAAAATTTCCACTGGAATTTTAGCCATTTTTTGACGTGAAATTGTAAACATGTGGACATGGATTTTGAAAATTCTGGAGAGAATTTTAAAAGCTTCAAGAGAATTTCAACAATTTTGAGAGGGATTTGAAAAGTTTCAATGGGAATGGGAAGAATTGGGACAAAAATTGGAAAATTTTTAAGGGACTTTGAAAAAATTTCAACTGGAATTTTAGCCATTTTTTGACGTGAAATTGTAACCATGTGGACATGGATTTTGAAAATTCTAGAGAGAATTTTAAAAGCTTCAAGAGAACTTCAACAATTTTGAGAGGGATTTGAAAAGTTTCAATGGGAATGGGAAGAATTGGGACAAAAATTGGAAAATTTTTAAGGGACTTTGAAAAAATTTCAACTGGAATTTTAGCCATTTTTTGACGTGAAATTGTAAACATGTGGACATGGATTTTGAAAATTCTAGAGAGAATTTTAAAAGCTTCAAGAGAATTTCAACCATTTTGAGAGGGATTTGAAAAGTTTCAATGGGAATGGGAAGAATTGGGACAAAAATTGGAAAATTTTTAAGGGACTTTGAAAAAATTTCCACTGGAATTTTAGCCATTTTTTGACGTGAAATTGTAAACCTGTGGACATGGATTTTGAAAATTCTAGAGAGAATTTTAAAAGCTTCAAGAGAATTTCAACAATTTTGAGAGGGATTTGAAAAGTTTCAATGGGAATGGGAAGAATTGGGACAAAAATTGGAAAATTTTTCAGGGACTTTGAAAAAATTTCCACTGGAAATTTAGCCATTTTTTGACGTGAAATTGTAAAAATGTGGACATGGATTTTGAAAATTCTGGAGAGAATTTTAAAAGCTTCAAGAGAATTTCAACAATTTTGAGAGGGATTTGAAAAGTTTCAATGGGAATGGGAAGAATTGGGACAAAAATTGGAAAATTTTGAAGGGACTTTGAAAAAATTTCAACTGGAATTTTAGCCATTTTTTGACATGAAATTGTAAACATGTGGACATGGATTTTGAAAATTCTAGAGAGAATTTTAAAAGCTTCAAGAGAATTTCAACAATTTTGAGAGGGATTTGAAAAGTTTCAACGGCAATGGGAAGAATTGGGAGAAAAATTGGAAAATTTTTAAGGGACTTTGAAAAAATTTCAACTGGAATTTTAGCCATTTTTTGACGTGAAATTGTAAACATGTGGACATGGATTTTGAAAATTCTAGAGAGAATTTTTAAAACTTCAAGAGAATTTCAACAATTTTGAGAGGGATTTGAAAAGTTTCAATGGGAATGGGAAGAATTGGGACAAAAATTGGAAAATTTTTAAGGGACTTTGAAAAAATTTCAACTGGAATTTTAGCCATTTTTTGATGTGAAATTGTAAACATGTGGACATGGATTTTGAAAATTCTGGAGAGAATTTTAAAAGCTTCAAGAGAATTTCAACAATTTTGAGAGGGATTTGAAAAGTTTCAATGGGAATGGGAAGAATTGGGACAAAAATTGGAAAATTTTTAAGGGACTTTGAAAAAATTTCCACTGGAATTTTAGCCATTTTTTGACGTGAAATTGTAAACATGTGGACATGGATTTTGAAAATTCTAGAGAGAATTTTAAAAGCTTCAAGAGAATTTCAACAATGTTGAGAGGGATTTGAAAAGTTTCAATGGGAATGGGAAGAATTGGGACAAAAATTGGAAAATTTTTAAGGGACTTTGAAAAAATTTCCACTGGAATTTTAGCCATTTTTTATGTGAAATTGTAAACATGTGGACATGGATTTTGAAAATTCTAGAGAGAATTTTAAAAGCTTCAAGAGAATATCAACAACTTTGAGAGGGATTTGAAAAGCTTCAATGGGAATGGGAAGAATTGAGACAAAAATTGGAAAATTTTTAAGGGACTTTGAAAAAATTTCAACTGGAATTTTAGCCATTTTTTGACGTGAAATTGTAAACATGTGGACATGGATTTTGAAAATTCTAGAGAGAATTTTAAAAGCTTCAAGAGAATATCAACAACTTTGAGAGGGATTTTAAAAGCTTCAATGGGAATGGGAAGAATTGAGACAAAAATTGGAAAATTTTTAAGGGACTTTGAAAAAATTTCAACTGGAATTGTAGCCATTTTTTGACGTGAAATTGTAAACATGTGGACATGGATTTTGAAAATTCTAGAGAGAATTTTAAAAGCTTCAAGAGAATTTCAACAATTTTGAGAGGGATTTGAAAAGTTTCAATGGGAATGGGAAGAATTGGGACAAAAATTGGAAAATTTTTAAGGGACTTTGAAAAAATTTCAACTGGAATTTTAGCCATTTTTTGACGTGAAATTGTAAACATGTGGACATGGATTTTGAAAATTCTAGAGAGAATTTTAAAAGCTTCAAGAGAATTTCAACAATTTTGAGAGGGATTTGAAAAGTTTCAATGGGAATGGGAAGAATTGGGACAAAAATTGGAAAATTTTGAAGGGACTTTGAAAAAATTTCCACTGGAATTTTAGCCATTTTTTGACGTGAAATTGTAAACATGTGGACATGGATTTTGAAAATTCTGGAGAGAATTTTAAAAGCTTCAAGAGAATTTCAACAATTTTGAGAGGGATTTGAAAAGTTTCAATGGGAATGGGAAGAATTGGGACAAAAATTGGAAAATTTTTAAGGGACTTTGAAAAAATTTCAACTGGAATTTTAGCCATTTTTTGACGTGAAATTGTAACCATGTGGACATGGATTTTGAAAATTCTAGAGAGAATTTTAAAAGCTTCAAGAGAACTTCAACAATTTTGAGAGGGATTTGAAAAGTTTCAATGGGAATGGGAAGAATTGGGACAAAAATTGGAAAATTTTTAAGGGACTTTGAAAAAATTTCAACTGGAATTTTAGCCATTTTTTGACGTGAAATTGTAAACATGTGGACATGGATTTTGAAAATTCTAGAGAGAATTTTAAAAGCTTCAAGAGAATTTCAACCATTTTGAGAGGGATTTGAAAAGTTTCAATGGGAATGGGAAGAATTGGGACAAAAATTGGAAAATTTTTAAGGGACTTTGAAAAAATTTCCACTGGAATTTTAGCCATTTTTTGACGTGAAATTGTAACCATGTGGACATGGATTTTGAAAATTCTAGAGAGAATTTTAAAAGCTTCAAGAGAATATCAACAACTTTGAGAGGGATTTGAAAAGCTTCAATGGCAATGGGAAGAATTGGGACAAAAATTGGAAAATTTTTCAGGGACTTTGAAAAAATTTCAACTGGAATTTTAGCCATTTTTGACATGAAATTGTAAACATGTGGACATGGATTTTGAAAATTCTGGAGAGAATTTTAAAAGCTTCAAGAGAATTTCAACAATTTTGAGAGGGATTTGAAAAGTTTCAATGGGAATGGGAAGAATTGGGACAAAAATTGGAAAATTTTGAAGGGACTTTGAAAAAATTTCAACTGGAATTTTAGCCATTTTTTGACGTGAAATTGTAAACATGTGGACATGGATTGTGAAAATTCTGGAGAGAATTTTAAAAGCTTCAAGAGAATTTCAACAATTTTGAGAGGGATTTGAAAAGTTTCAATGGGAATGGGAAGAATTGGGACAAAAATTGGAAAATTTTTAAGGGACTTTGAAAAAATTTCAACTGGAATTTTAGCCATTTTTTGACGTGAAATTGTAAACATGTGGACATGGATTTTGAAAATTCTGGAGAGAATTTTAAAAGCTTCAAGAGAATTTCAACAATTTTGAGAGGGATTTGAAAAGTTTCAATGGGAATGGGAAGAATTGGGACAAAAATTGGAAAATTTTTAAGGGACTTTGAAAAAATTTCCACTGGAATTTTAGCCATTTTTTGACGTGAAATTGTAAACATGTGGACATGGATTTTGAAAATTCTAGAGAGAATTTTAAAAGCTTCAAGAGAATTTCAACAATGTTGAGAGGGATTTGAAAAGTTTCAATGGGAATGGGAAGAATTGGGACAAAAATTGGAAAATTTTTAAGGGACTTTGAAAAAATTTCAACTGGAATTTTAGCCATTTTTTTATGTGAAATTGTAAACATGTGGACATGGATTTTGAAAATTCTAGAGAGAATTTTAAAAGCTTCAAGAGAATATCAACAACTTTGAGAGGGATTTGAAAAGCTTCAATGGGAATGGGAAGAATTGAGACAAAAATTGGAAAATTTTTAAGGGACTTTGAAAAAATTTCAACTGGAATTTTAGCCATTTTTTGACGTGAAATTGTAAACATGTGGACATGGATTTTGAAAATTCTAGAGAGAATTTTAAAAGCTTCAAGAGAATATCAACAACTTTGAGAGGGATTTTAAAAGCTTCAATGGGAATGGGAAGAATTGAGACAAAAATTGGAAAATTTTTAAGGGACTTTGAAAAAATTTCAACTGGAATTTTAGACATTTTTTGACGTGAAATTGTAAACATGTGGACATGGATTTTGAAAATTCTAGAGAGAATTTTAAAAGCTTCAAGAGAATTTCAACAATTTTGAGAGGGATTTGAAAAGTTTCAATGGGAATGGGAAGAATTGGGACAAAAATTGGAAAATTTTTAAGGGACTTTGAAAAAATTTCAACTGGAATTTTAGCCATTTTTTTATGTGAAATTGTAAACATGTGGACATGGATTTTGAAAATTCTGGAGAGAATTTTAAAAGCTTCAAGAGAATTTCAACAATTTTGAGAGGGATTTGAAAAGTTTCAATGGGAATGGGAAGAATTGGGACAAAAATTGGAAAATTTTTAAGGGACTTTGAAAAAATTTCAACTGGAATTTTAGCCACTTTTTGACGTGAAATTGTAAACATGTGGACATGGATTTTGAAAATTCTAGAGAGAATTTTAAAAGCTTCAAGAGAATTTCAACAATTTTGAGAGGGATTTGAAAAGTTTCAATGGGAATGGGAAGAATTGGGACAAAAATTGGAAAATTTTGAAGAGACTTTTAAAAAATTTCAACTGGAATTGTAGCCATTTTTTGACGTGAAATTGTGAACATGTGGACATGGATTTTGAAAATTCTAGAGAGAATTTTAAAAGCTTCAAGAGAATTTCAACAATTTTGAGAGGGATTTGAAAAGTTTCAATGGGAATGGGAAGAATTGGGAGAAAAATTGGAAAATTTTTAAGGGACTTTGAAAAAATTTCAACTGGAATTTTAGCCATTTTTTGACGTGAAATTGTAAACATGTGGACATGGATTGTGAAAATTCTGGAGAGAATTTTAAAAGCTTCAAGAGAATTTCAACAATTTTGAGAGGGATTTGAAAAGTTTCAATGGGAATGGGAAGAATTGGGACAAAAATTGGAAAATTTTTAAGGGACTTTGAAAAAATTTCAACTGGAATTTTAGCCATTTTTTGACGTGAAATTGTAAACATGTGGACATGGATTTTGAAAATTCTGGAGAGAATTTTAAAAGCTTCAAGAGAATTTCAACAATTTTGAGAGGGATTTGAAAAGTTTCAATGGGAATGGGAAGAATTGGGACAAAAATTGGAAAATTTTTAAGGGACTTTGAAAAAATTTCAACTGGAATTTTAGACATTTTTTGACGTGAAATTGTAAACATGTGGACATGGATTTTGAAAATTCTAGAGAGAATTTTAAAAGCTTCAAGAGAATTTCAACAATTTTGAGAGGGATTTGAAAAGTTTCAATGGGAATGGGAAGAATTGGGACAAAAATTGGAAAATTTTTAAGGGACTTTGAAAAAATTTCAACTGGAATTTTAGCCATTTTTTGACGTGAAATTGTAAACATGTGGACATGGATTTTGAAAATTCTGGAGAGAATTTTAAAAGCTTCAAGAGAATTTCAACAATTTTGAGAGGGATTTGAAAAGTTTCAATGGGAATGGGAAGAATTGGGACAAAAATTGGAAAATTTTTAAGGGACTTTGAAAAAATTTCAACTGGAATTTTAGCCACTTTTTGACGTGAAATTGTAAACATGTGGACATGGATTTTGAAAATTCTAGAGAGAATTTTAAAAGCTTCAAGAGAATTTCAACAATTTGGAGAGGGATTTGAAAAGTTTCAATGGGAATGGGAAGAATTGGGACAAAAATTGGAAAATTTTTAAGGGACTTTGAAAAAATTTCAACTGGAATTTTAGCCATTTTTTGACGTGAAATTGTAAACATGTGGACATGGATTTTGAAAATTCTAGAGAGAATTTTAAAAGCTTCAAGAGAATTTCAACAATTTTGAGAGGGATTTGAAAAGTTTCAATGGGAATGGGAAGAATTGGGACAAAAATTGGAAAATTTTTAAGGGACTTTGAAAAAATTTCAACTGGAATTTTAGCCATTTTTTGACGTGAAATTGTAAACATGTGGACATGGATTTTGAAAATTCTAGAGAGAATTTTAAAAGCTTCAAGAGAATTTCAACAATTTTGAGAGGGATTTGAAAAGTTTCAATGGGAATGGGAAGAATTGGGACAAAAATTGGAAAATTTTTAAGGGACTTTGAAAAAATTTCAACTGGAATTTTAGCCATTTTTTGACGTGAAATTGTAAACATGTGGACATGGATTTTGAAAATTCTAGAGAGAATTTTAAAAGCTTCAAGAGAATTTCAACAATTTGGAGAGGGATTTGAAAAGTTTCAATGGGAATGGGAAGAATTGGGACAAAAATTGGAAAATTTTTAAGGGACTTTGAAAAAATTTCAACTGGAATTTTAGCCATTTTTTGACGTGAAATTGTAAACATGTGGACATGGATTTTGAAAATTCTGGAGAGAATTTTAAAAGCTTCAAGAGAATTTCAACAATGTTGAGAGGGATTTGAAAAGTTTCAATGGGAATGGGAAGAATTGGGACAAAAATTGGAAAATTTTTAAGGGACTTTGAAAAAATTTCCACTGGAATTTTAGCATTTTTGACGTGAAATTGTAAACATGTGGACATGGATTTTGAAAATTCTAGAGAGAATTTTAAAGGTTCAAGAGAATTTCAACCATTTTGAGAGGGATTTGAAAAGTTTCAATGGGAATGGGAAGAACTGGGACAAAAATTGGAAAATTTTTAAGGGACTTTGAAAAAATTTCAACTGGAATTTTAGCCATTTTTTGACATGAAATTGTAAACGTGTGGACATGGATTTTGAAAATTCTGGAGAGAATTTTAAAAGCTTCAAGAGAATTTCAACAATTTTGAGAGGGATTTGAAAAGTTTCAATGGGAATGGGAAGAATTGGGACAAAAATTTGAAAATTTTTAAGGGACTTTGAAAAAATTTCAACTGGAATTTTAGCCATTTTTTTATGTGAAATTGTAAACATGTGGACATGGATTTTGAAAATTCTAGAGAGAATTTTAAAAGCTTCAAGAGAATTTCAACAATTTTGAGAGGGATTTGAAAAGTTTCAATGGGAATGGGAAGAATTGGGACAAAAATTGGAAAATTTTTAAGGGACTTTGAAAAAATTTCCACTGGAATTTTAGCCATTTTTTGACGTGAAATTGTAAACATGTGGACATGGATTTTGAAAATTCTGGAGAGAATTTTAAAAGCTTCAAGAGAATTTCAACAATTTTGAGAGGGATTTGAAAAGTTTCAATGGGAATGGGAAGAATTGGGACAAAAATTGGAAAATTTTTAAGGGACTTTGAAAAAATTTCAACTGGAATTTTAGCCATTTTTTGACGTGAAATTGTAAACATGTGGACATGGATTTTGAAAATTCTGGAGAGAATTTTAAAAGCTTCAAGAGAATTTCAACAATTTTGAGCGGGATTTGAAAAGTTTCAATGGGAATGGGAAGAATTGGGACAAAAATTGGAAAATTTTTCAGGGACTTTGAAAAAATTTCCACTGGAATTTTAGCCATTTTTTGACGTGAAATTGTAAACATGTGGACATGGATTTTGAAAATTCTGGAGAGAATTTTAAAAGCTTCAAGAGAATTTCAACAATTTTGAGAGGGATTTGAAAAGTTTCAATGGGAATGGGAAGAATTGGGACAAAAATTGGAAAATTTTTAAGGGACTTTGAAAAAATTTCAACTGGAATTTTAGCCATTTTTTGACGTGAAATTGTAAACATGTGGACATGGATTTTGAAAATTCTGGAGAGAATTTTAAAAGCTTCAAGAGAATTTCAACAATTTTGAGAGGGATTTGAAAAGTTTCAATGGGAATGGGAAGAATTGGGACAAAAATTGGAAAATTTTTAAGGAACTTTGAAAAAATTTCCACTGGAATTTTAGCCATTTTTTGACGTGAAATTGTAAACATGTGGACATGGATTTTGAAAATTCTAGAGAGAATTTTAAAAACTTCAAGAGAATTTCAACAATTTTGAGAGGGATTTGAAAAGTTTCAATGGGAATGGGAAGAATTGGGACAAAAATTGGAAAATTTTTAAGGGACTTTGAAAAAATTTCAACTGGAATTTTAGCCATTTTTTGACGTGAAATTGTAAACATGTGGACATGGATTTTGAAAATTCTAGAGAGAATTTTAAAAGCTTCAAGAGAATTTCAACAATTTTGAGAGGGATTTGAAAAGTTTCAATGGGAATGGGAAGAATTGGGACAAAAATTGGAAAATTTTTAAGGGACTTTGAAAAAATTTCAACTGGAATTTTAGCCATTTTTTGACGTGAAATTATAAACATGTGGACATGGATTTTGAAAATTCTAGAGAGAATTTTAAAAGCTTCAAGAGAATTTCAACAATTTTGAGAGGGATTTGAAAAGTTTCAATGGGAATGGGAAGAATTGGGACAAAAATTGGAAAATTTTTAAGGGACTTTGAAAAAATTTCAACTGGAATTTTAGCCATTTTTTGACGTGAAATTGTAAACATGTGGACATGGATTTTGAAAATTCTAGAGAGAATTTTAAAAGCTTCAAGAGAATTTCAACAATTTTGAGAGGGATTTGAAAAGTTTCAATGGGAATGAGAAGAATTGGGACAAAAATTGGAAAATTTTTAAGGGACTTTGAAAAAATTTCAACTGGAATTTTAGCCATTTTTTGACGTGAAATTGTAAACATATGGACATGGATTTTGAAAATTCTAGAGAGAATTTTAAAAACTTCAAGAGAATTTCAACAATTTTGAGAGGGATTTGAAAAGTTTCAACGGCAATGGGAAGAATTGGGACAAAAATTGGAAAATTTTTAAGGGACTTTGAAAAAATTTCCACTGGAATTTTAGCCATTTTTTGACGTGAAATTGTAAACATGTGGACATGGATTTTGAAAATTCTAGAGAGAATTTTAAAAGCTTCAAGAGAATTTCAACAATTTTGAGAGGGATTTGAAAAGTTTCAATGGGAATGGGAAGAATTGGGACAAAAATTGGAAAATTTTTAAGGGACTTTGAAAAAATTTCAACTGGAATTTTAGCCATTTTTTTATGTGAAATTGTAACCATGTGGACATGGATTTTGAAAATTCTAGAGAGAATTTTAAAAGCTTCAAGAGAATTTCAACAATTTTGAGAGGCATTTGAAAAGTTTCAATGGGAATGAGAAGAATTGGGACAAAAATTGGAAAATTTTTAAGGGACTTTGAAAAAATTTCAACTGGAATTTTAGCCATTTTTTTATGTGAAATTGTAAACATGTGGACATGGATTTTGAAAATTCTGGAGAGAATTTTAAAAGCTTCAAGAGAATTTCAACAATTTTGAGAGGGATTTGAAAAGTTTCAATGGGAATGGGAAGAATTGGGACAAAAATTGGAAAATTTTTAAGGGACTTTGAAAAAATTTCAACTGGAATTTTAGCCATTTTTTGACGTGAAATTGTAAACATGTGGACATGGATTTTGAAAATTCTGGAGAGAATTTTAAAAGCTTCAAGAGAATTTCAACAATTTTGAGAGGGATTTGAAAAGTTTCAATGGGAATGGGAAGAATTGGGAGAAAAATTGGAAAATTTTTAAGGGACTTGGAAAAAATTTCAACTGGAATTTTAGCCATTTTTTGACGTGAAATTGTAAACATGTGGACATGGATTTTGAAAATTCTGGAGAGAATTTTAAAAGCTTCAAGAGAATTTCAACAATTTTGAGAGGGATTTGAAAAGTTTCAATGGGAATGGGAAGAATTGGGACAAAAATTGGAAAATTTTTAAGGGACTTTGAAAAAATTTCAACTGGAATTTTAGCCATTTTTTGACGTGAAATTGTAAACATGTGGACATGGATTTTGAAAATTCTGGAGAGAATTTTAAAAGCTTCAAGAGAATTTCAACAATTTTGAGAGGGATTTGAAAAGTTTCAATGGGAATGGGAAGAATTGGGACAAAAATTGGAAAATTTTTAAAGGACTTTGAAAAAATTTCAACTGGAATTTTAGCCATTTTTTGACGTGAAATTGTAAACATATGGACATAGATTTTGAAAATTCTGGAGAGAATTTTAAAAGCTTCAAGAGAATTTCAACAATTTTGAGAGGGATTTGAAAAGTTTCAACGGCAATGGGAAGAATTGGGACAAAAATTGGAAAATTTTTAAGGAACTTTGAAAAAATTTCCACTGGAATTTTAGCCATTTTTTGACGTGAAATTGTAAACATGTGGACATGGATTTTGAAAATTCTAGAGAGAATTTTAAAAACTTCAAGAGAATTTCAACAATTTTGAGAGGGATTTGAAAAGTTTCAATGGGAATGGGAAGAATTGGGACAAAAATTGGAAAATTTTTAAGGGACTTTGAAAAAATTTCAACTGGAATTTTAGCCATTTTTTGACGTGAAATTGTAAACATGTGGACATGGATTTTGAAAATTCTAGAGAGAATTTTAAAAGCTTCAAGAGAATTTCAACAATTTTGAGAGGGATTTGAAAAGTTTCAATGGGAATGGGAAGAATTGGGACAAAAATTGGAAAATTTTTAAGGGACTTTGAAAAAATTTCAACTGGAATTTTAGCCATTTTTTGACGTGAAATTATAA
Organism: Streptopelia decaocto; assembly: GCF_964273445.1. NCBI lineage: Eukaryota > Metazoa > Chordata > Aves > Columbiformes > Columbidae > Streptopelia > Streptopelia decaocto. Next base: position 27,628 of record NW_028117306.1, on the reverse strand, counting down.
ACATGTGGACATGGATTTTGAAAATTCTAGAGAGAATTTTAAAAGCTTCAAGAGAATTTCAACAATTTTGAGAGGGATTTGAAAAGTTTCAATGGGAATGGGAAGAATTGGGACAAAAATTGGAAAATTTTTAAGGGACTTTGAAAAAATTTCAACTGGAATTTTAGCCATTTTTTGACGTGAAATTGTAAACATGTGGACATGGATTTTGAAAATTCTAGAGAGAATTTTAAAAGCTTCAAGAGAATTTCAACAATTTTGAGAGGGATTTGAAAAGTTTCAATGGGAATGAGAAGAATTGGGACAAAAATTGGAAAATTTTTAAGGGACTTTGAAAAAATTTCAACTGGAATTTTAGCCATTTTTTGACGTGAAATTGTAAACATATGGACATGGATTTTGAAAATTCTAGAGAGAATTTTAAAAGCTTCAAGAGAATTTCAACAATTTTGAGAGGGATTTGAAAAGTTTCAACGGCAATGGGAAGAATTGGGACAAAAATTGGAAAATTTTTAAGGGACTTTGAAAAAATTTCCACTGGAATTTTAGCCATTTTTTGACGTGAAATTGTAAACATGTGGACATGGATTTTGAAAATTCTAGAGAGAATTTTAAAAGCTTCAAGAGAATTTCAACAATTTTGAGAGGGATTTGAAAAGTTTCAATGGGAATGGGAAGAATTGGGACAAAAATTGGAAAATTTTTAAGGGACTTTGAAAAAATTTCAACTGGAATTTTAGCCATTTTTTTATGTGAAATTGTAACCATGTGGACATGGATTTTGAAAATTCTAGAGAGAATTTTAAAAGCTTCAAGAGAATTTCAACAATTTGGAGAGGGATTTGAAAAGTTTCAATGGGAATGAGAAGAATTGGGACAAAAATTGGAAAATTTTTAAGGGACTTTGAAAAAATTTCAACTGGAATTTTAGCCATTTTTTTATGTGAAATTGTAAACATGTGGACATGGATTTTGAAAATTCTGGAGAGAATTTTAAAAGCTTCAAGAGAATTTCAACAATTTTGAGAGGGATTTGAAAAGTTTCAATGGGAATGGGAAGAATTGGGACAAAAATTGGAAAATTTTTAAGGGACTTTGAAAAAATTTCAACTGGAATTTTAGCCATTTTTTGACGTGAAATTGTAAACATGTGGACATGGATTTTGAAAATTCTGGAGAGAATTTTAAAAGCTTCAAGAGAATTTCAACAATTTTGAGAGGGATTTGAAAAGTTTCAATGGGAATGGGAAGAATTGGGACAAAAATTGGAAAATTTTTCAGGGACTTTGAAAAAATTTCAACTGGAATTTTAGCCATTTTTTGACGTGAAATTGTAAACATGTGGACATGGATTTTGAAAATTCTAGAGAGAATTTTAAAAGCTTCAAGAGAATTTCAACAATTTTGAGAGGGATTTGAAAAGTTTCAATGGGAATGGGAAGAATTGGGACAAAAATTGGAAAATTTTTAAGGGACTTTGAAAAAATTTCAACTGGAATTTTAGCCATTTTTTGACGTGAAATTGTAAACATGTGGACATGGATTTTGAAAATTCTAGAGAGAATTTTAAAAGCTTCAAGAGAATTTCAACAATTTTGAGCGGGATTTGAAAAGTTTCAATGGGAATGGGAAGAATTGGGACAAAAATTGGAAAATTTTGAAGGGACTTTGAAAAAATTTCAACTGGAATTTTAGCCATTTTTTGACGTGAAATTGTACACATGTGGACATGGATTTTGAAAATTCTGGAGGGAATTTTAAAAGCTTCAAGAGAATTTCAACAATTTTGAGAGGGATTTGAAAAGTTTCAATGGGAATGGGAAGAATTGGGACAAAAATTGGAAAATTTTGAAGGGACTTTGAAAAAATTTCAACTGGAATTTTAGCCATTTTTTGACGTGAAATTGTAAACATGTGGACATGGATTTTGAAAATTCTGGAGAGAATTTTAAAAGCTTCAAGAGAATTTCAACAATTTTGAGAGGGATTTGAAAAGTTTCAATGGGAATGGGAAGAATTGGGACAAAAATTGGAAAATTTTTAAGGGACTTTGAAAAAATTTCAACTGGAATTTTAGCCATTTTTTGACGTGAAATTGTAAACATGTGGACATGGATTTTGAAAATTCTAGAGAGAATTTTAAAAGCTTCAAGAGAATTTCAACAATTTTGAGAGGGATTTGAAAAGTTTCAATGGGAATGGGAAGAATTGGGACAAAAATTGGAAAATTTTTAAGGGACTTTGAAAAAATTTCAACTGGAATTTTAGCCATTTTTTTATGTGAAATTGTAAACATGTGGACATGGATTTTGAAAATTCTGGAGAGAATTTTAAAAGCTTCAAGAGAATTTCAACAATTTTGAGAGGGATTTGAAAAGTTTCAATGGGAATGGGAAGAATTGGGACAAAAATTGGAAAATTTTTAAGGGACTTTGAAAAAATTTCAACTGGAATTTTAGCCATTTTTTGACGTGAAATTGTAAACATGTGGACATGGATTTTGAAAATTCTAGAGAGAATTTTAAAAGCTTCAAGAGAATTTCAACAATTTTGAGAGGGATTTGAAAAGTTTCAATGGGAATGGGAAGAATTGGGACAAAAATTGGAAAATTTTTAAGGGACTTTGAAAAAATTTCCACTGGAATTTTAGCCATTTTTTGACGTGAAATTGTAAACATGTGGACATGGATTTTGAAAATTCTGGAGAGAATTTTAAAAGCTTCAAGAGAATTTCAACAATTTTGAGAGGGATTTGAAAAGTTTCAATGGGAATGGGAAGAATTGGGACAAAAATTGGAAAATTTTTCAGGGACTTTGAAAAAATTTCAACTGGAATTTTAGCCATTTTTTGACGTGAAATTGTAAACATGTGGACATGGATTTTGAAAATTCTGGAGAGAATTTTAAAAGCTTCAAGAGAATTTCAACAATTTTGAGAGGGATTTGAAAAGTTTCAATGGGAATGGGAAGAATTGGGACAAAAATTGGAAAATTTTTAAGGGACTTTGAAAAAATTTCCACTGGAATTTTAGCCATTTTTTGACGTGAAATTGTAAACATGTGGACATGGATTTTGAAAATTCTGGAGAGAATTTTAAAAGCTTCAAGAGAATTTCAACAATTTTGAGAGGGATTTGAAAAGTTTCAATGGGAATGGGAAGAATTGGGACAAAAATTGGAAAATTTTTAAGGGACTTTGAAAAAATTTCAACTGGAATTTTAGCCATTTTTTGACGTGAAATTGTAAACATGTGGACATGGATTTTGAAAATTCTGGAGAGAATTTTAAAAGCTTCAAGAGAATTTCAACAATTTTGAGAGGGATTTGAAAAGTTTCAATGGGAATGGGAAGAATTGGGACAAAAATTGGAAAATTTTTAAGGGACTTTGAAAAAATTTCAACTGGAATTTTAGCCATTTTTTGACGTGAAATTGTAAACATATGGACATGGATTTTGAAAATTCTAGAGAGAATTTTAAAAGCTTCAAGAGAATTTCAACAATTTTGAGAGGGATTTGAAAAGTTTCAACGGCAATGGGAAGAATTGGGACAAAAATTGGAAAATTTTTAAGGGACTTTGAAAAAATTTCCACTGGAATTTTAGCCATTTTTTGACATGAAATTGTAAACATGTGGACATGGATTTTGAAAATTCTAGAGAGAATTTTAAAAACTTCAAGAGAATTTCAACAATTTTGAGAGGGATTTGAAAAGTTTCAATGGGAATGGGAAGAATTGGGACAAAAATTGGAAAATTTTTAAGGGACTTTGAAAAAATTTCAACTGGAATTTTAGCCATTTTTTGACGTGAAATTGTAAACATGTGGACATGGATTTTGAAAATTCTAGAGAGAATTTTAAAAGCTTCAAGAGAATTTCAACAATTTGGAGAGGGATTTGAAAAGTTTCAATGGGAATGGGAAGAATTGGGACAAAAATTGGAAAATTTTTAAGGGACTTTGAAAAAATTTCAACTGGAATTTTAGCCATTTTTGACGTGAAATTGTAAACATGTGGACATGGATTTTGAAAATTCTAGAGAGAATTTTAAAAGCTTCAAGAGAATTTCAACAATTTTGAGAGGGATTTGAAAAGTTTCAATGGGAATGGGAAGAATTGGGACAAAAATTGGAAAATTTTTAAGGGACTTTGAAAAAATTTCAACTGGAATTTTAGCCATTTTTTGACGTGAAATTGTAAACATGTGGACATGGATTTTGAAAATTCTAGAGAGAATTTTAAAAGCTTCAAGAGAATTTCAACAATTTTGAGAGGGATTTGAAAAGTTTCAATGGGAATGAGAAGAATTGGGACAAAAATTGGAAAATTTTTAAGGGACTTTGAAAAAATTTCAACTGGAATTTTAGCCATTTTTTGACGTGAAATTGTAAACATATGGACATGGATTTTGAATATTCTAGAGAGAATTTTAAAAGCTTCAAGAGAATTTCAACAATTTTGAGAGGGATTTGAAAAGTTTCAATGGGAATGGGAAGAATTGGGACAAAAATTGGAAAATTTTTAAGGGACTTTGAAAAAATTTCAACTGGAATTTTAGCCATTTTTTGACGTGAAATTGTAAACATGTGGACATGGATTTTGAAAATTCTAGAGAGAATTTTAAAAGCTTCAAGAGAATTTCAACCATTTTGAGAGGGATTTGAAAACTTTCAATGGGAATGGGAAGAATTGGGACAAAAATTGGAAAATTTTTAAGGGACTTTGAAAAAATTTCAACTGGAATTTTAGCCATTTTTTTATGTGAAATTGTAACCATGTGGACATGGATTTTGAAAATTCTAGAGAGAATTTTAAAAGCTTCAAGAGAATTTCAACAATTTTGAGAGGGATTTGAAAAGTTTCAATGGGAATGAGAAGAATTGGGACAAAAATTGGAAAATTTTTAAGGGACTTTGAAAAAATTTCAACTGGAATTTTAGCCATTTTTTGACGTGAAATTGTAACCATGTGGACATGGATTTTGAAAATTCTAGAGAGAATTTTAAAAGCTTCAAGAGAATTTCAACAATTTTGAGAGGGATTTGAAAAGTTTCAATGGGAATGGGAAGAATTGGGACAAAAATTGGAAAACTTTTAAGGGACTTTGAAAAAATTTCAACTGGAATTTTAGCCATTTTTTGACGTGAAATTGTAAACATGTGGACATGGATTTTGAAAATTCTGGAGAGAATTTTAAAAGCTTCAAGAGAATTTCAACAATTTGGAGAGGGATTTGAAAAGTTTCAATGGGAATGGGAAGAATTGGGACAAAAATTGGAAAATTTTTCAGGGACTTTGAAAAAATTTCAACTGGAATTTTAGCCATTTTTTGACGTGAAATTGTAAACATGTGGACATGGATTTTGAAAATTCTGGAGAGAATTTTAAAAGCTTCAAGAGAATTTCAACAATTTTGAGAGGGATTTGAAAAGTTTCAATGGGAATGGGAAGAATTGGGACAAAAATTGGAAAATTTTTAAGGGACTTTGAAAAAATTTCAACTGGAATTTTAGCCATTTTTTGACGTGAAATTGTAAACGTGTGGACATGGATTTTGAAAATTCTAGAGAGAATTTTAAAAGCTTCAAGAGAATTTCAACAATTTTGAGAGGGATTTGAAAAGTTTCAATGGGAATGGGAAGAATTGGGACAAAAATTGGAAAATTTTTAAGGGACTTTGAAAAAATTTCAACTGGAATTTTAGCCATTTTTTGACGTGAAATTGTAAACATGTGGACATGGATTTTGAAAATTCTAGAGAGAATTTTAAAAGCTTCAAGAGAATTTCAACAATTTTGAGAGGGATTTGAGAAGTTTCAATGGGAATGGGAAGAATTGGGACAAAAATTGGAAAATTTTTAAGGGACTTTGAAAAAATTTCAACTGGAATTTTAGCCATTTTTTGACGTGAAATTGTAAACATGTGGACATGGATTTTGAAAATTCTAGAGAGAATTTTAAAAGCTTCAAGAGAATTTCAACAATTTTGAGAGGGATTTGAAAAGTTTCAATGGGAATGGGAAGAATTGGGACAAAAATTGGAAAATTTTTAAGGGACTTTGAAAAAATTTCAACTGGAATTTTAGCCATTTTTTTATGTGAAATTGTAACCATGTGGACATGGATTTTGAAAATTCTAGAGAGAATTTTAAAAGCTTCAAGAGAATTTCAACAATTTTGAGAGGGATTTGAAAAGTTTCAATGGGAATGAGAAGAATTGGGACAAAAATTGGAAAATTTTTAAGGGACTTTGAAAAAATTTCAACTGGAATTTTAGACATTTTTTGACGTGAAATTGTAACCATGTGGACATGGATTTTGAAAATTCTAGAGAGAATTTTAAAAGCTTCAAGAGAATTTCAACAATTTTGAGAGGGATTTGAAAAGTTTCAATGGGAATGGGAAGAATTGGGACAAAAATTGGAAAACTTTTAAGGGACTTTGAAAAAATTTCAACTGGAATTTTAGCCATTTTTTGACGTGAAATTGTAAACATGTGGACATGGATTTTGAAAATTCTGGAGAGAATTTTAAAAGCTTCAAGAGAATTTCAACAATTTTGAGAGGGATTTGAAAAGTTTCAATGGGAATGGGAAGAATTGGGACAAAAATTGGAAACTTTTTAAGGGACTTTGAAAAAATTTCCACTGGAATTTTAGCCATTTTTTGACGTGAAATTGTAAACATGTGGACATGGATTTTGAAAATTCTAGAGAGAATTTTAAAAGCTTCAAGAGAATTTCAACAATTTTGAGAGGGATTTGAAAAGTTTCAATGGGAATGGGAAGAATTGGGACAAAAATTGGAAAATTTTTAAGGGACTTTGAAAAAATTTCAACTGGAATTTTAGCCATTTTTTGACGTGAAATTGTAAACGTGTGGACATGGATTTTGAAAATTCTAGAGAGAATTTTAAAAGCTTCAAGAGAATTTCAACAATTTTGAGAGGGATTTGAAAAGTTTCAATGGGAATGGGAAGAATTGGGACAAAAATTGGAAAATTTTTAAGGGACTTTGAAAAAATTTCAACTGGAATTTTAGCCATTTTTTGACGTGAAATTGTAAACATGTGGACATGGATTTTGAAAATTCTAGAGAGAATTTTAAAAGCTTCAAGAGAATTTCAACAATTTTGAGAGGGATTTGAGAAGTTTCAATGGGAATGGGAAGAATTGGGACAAAAATTGGAAAATTTTTAAGGGACTTTGAAAAAATTTCAACTGGAATTTTAGCCATTTTTTGACGTGAAATTGTAAACATGTGGACATGGATTTTGAAAATTCTAGAGAGAATTTTAAAAGCTTCAAGAGAATTTCAACAATTTTGAGAGGGATTTGAAAAGTTTCAATGGGAATGGGAAGAATTGGGACAAAAATTGGAAAATTTTTAAGGGACTTTGAAAAAATTTCAACTGGAATTTTAGCCATTTTTTGACGTGAAATTGTAAACATGTGGACATGGATTTTGAAAATTCTAGAGAGAATTTTAAAAGCTTCAAGAGAATTTCAACAATTTTGAGCGGGATTTGAAAAGTTTCAATGGGAATGGGAAGAATTGGGACAAAAATTGGAAAATTTTTAAGGGACTTTGAAAAAATTTCAACTGGAATTTTAGCCATTTTTTGACGTGAAATTGTAAACATGTGGACATGGATTTTGAAAATTCTAGAGAGAATTTTAAAAGCTTCAAGAGAATTTCAACAATTTTGAGAGGGATTTGAAAAGTTTCAATGGGAATGGGAAGAATTGGGACAAAAATTGGAAAATTTTTAAGGGACTTTGAAAAAATTTCAACTGGAATTTTAGCCATTTTTTGACGTGAAATTGTAAACATGTGGACATGGATTTTGAAAATTCTGGAGGGAATTTTAAATGCTTCAAGAGAATTTCAACAATTTTGAGAGGGATTTGAAAAGTTTCAATGGGAATGGGAAGAATTGGGACAAAAATTGGAAAATTTTGAAGGGACTTTGAAAAAATTTCAACTGGAATTTTAGCCATTTTTTGACGTGAAATTGTAAACATGTGGACATGGATTTTGAAAATTCTGGAGAGAATTTTAAAAGCTTCAAGAGAATTTCAACAATTTTGAGAGGGATTTGAAAAGTTTCAATGGGAATGGGAAGAATTGGGACAAAAATTGGAAAATTTTTAAGGGACTTTGAAAAAATTTCCACTGGAATTTTAGCCATTTTTTGACGTGAAATTGTAACCATGTGGACATGGATTTTGAAAATTCTAGAGAGAATTTTAAAAGCTTCAAGAGAATTTCAACAATTTTGAGAGGGATTTGAAAAGTTTCAATGGGAATGGGAAGAATTGGGACAAAAATTGGAAAATTTTTCAGGGACTTTGAAAAAATTTCAACTGGAATTTTAGCCATTTTTGACGTGAAATTGTAAACATGTGGACATGGATTTTGAAAATTCTAGAGAGAATTTTAAAAGCTTCAAGAGAATTTCAACAATTTTGAGAGGGATTTGAAAAGTTTCAATGGGAATGGGAAGAATTGGGACAAAAATTGGAAACTTTTTAAGGGACTTTGAAAAAATTTCCACTGGAATTTTAGCCATTTTTTGACGTGAAATTGTAAACATGTGGACATGGATTTTGAAAATTCTAGAGAGAATTTTAAAAGCTTCAAGAGAATTTCAACAATTTTGAGAGGGATTTGAAAAGTTTCAATGGGAATGGGAAGAATTGGGACAAAAATTGGAAAATTTTTAAGGGACTTTGAAAAAATTTCAGCTGGAATTTTAGCATTTTTGACGTGAAATTGTAAACATGTGGACATGGATTTTGAAAATTCTGGAGAGAATTTTAAAAGCTTCAAGAGAATTTCAACAATTTTGAGAGGGATTTGAAAAGTTTCAATGGGAATGGGAAGAATTGGGACAAAAATTGGAAAATTTTTAAGGGACTTTGAAAAAATTTCCACTGGAATTTTAGCCATTTTTTGACGTGAAATTGTAAACATGTGGACATGGATTTTGAAAATTCTGGAGAGAATTTTAAAAGCTTCAAGAGAATTTCATCAATTTTGAGAGGGATTTGAAAAGTTTCAATGGGAATGGGAAGAATTGGGACAAAAATTGGAAAATTTTTAAGGGACTTTGAAAAAATTTCAACTGGAATTTTAGCCATTTTTTGACGTGAAATTGTAAACATGTGGACATGGATTTTGAAAATTCTAGAGAGAATTTTAAAAGCTTCAAGAGAATTTCAACAATTTGGAGAGGGATTTGAAAAGTTTCAATGGGAATGGGAAGAATTGGGACAAAAATTGGAAAATTTTTAAGGGACTTTGAAAAAATTTCAACTGGAATTTTAGCATTTTTGACGTGAAATTGTAAACATGTGGACATGGATTTTGAAAATTCTAGAGAGAATTTTAAAAGCTTCAAGAGAATTTCAACAATTTTGAGAGGGATTTGAAAAGTTTCAATGGGAATGGGAAGAATTGGGACAAAAATTGGAAAATTTTTAAGGGACTTGGAAAAAATTTCAACTGGAATTTTAGCCATTTTTTGACGTGAAATTGTAAACATGTGGGCATGGATTTTGAAAATTCTAGAGAGAATTTTAAAAGCTTCAAGAGAATTTCAACAATTTTGAGAGGGATTTGAGAAGTTTCAATGGGAATGGGAAGAATTGGGGAAAAATTGGAAAATTTTTCAGGGACTTTGAAAAAATTTCAACTGGAATTTTAGCCATTTTTTGACGTGAAATTGTAAACATGTGGACATGGATTTTGAAAATTCTGGAGAGAATTTTAAAAGCTTCAAGAGAATTTCAACAATTTTGAGCGGGATTTGAAAAGTTTCAATGGGAATGGGAAGAATTGGGACAAAAATTGGAAAATTTTTAAGGGACTTTGAAAAAATTTCAACTGGAATTTTAGCCATTTTTTGACGTGAAATTGTAAACATGTGGACATGGATTTTGAAAATTCTGGAGAGAATTTTAAAAGCTTCAAGAGAATTTCAACAATTTTGAGAGGGATTTGAAAAGTTTCAATGGGAATGGGAAGAATTGGGACAAAAATTGGAAAATTTTTAAGGGACTTTGAAAAAATTTCAACTGGAATTTTAGCCATTTTTTGACATGAAATTGTAAACATGTGGACATGGATTTTGAAAATTCTGGAGGGAATTTTAAAAGCTTCAAGAGAATTTCAACAATTTTGAGAGGGATTTGAAAAGTTTCAATGGGAATGGGAAGAATTGGGACAAAAATTGGAAAATTTTGAAGGGACTTTGAAAAAATTTCAACTGGAATTTTAGCCATTTTTTGACGTGAAATTGTAAACATGTGGACATGGATTTTGAAAATTCTAGAGAGAATTTTAAAAGCTTCAAGAGAATTTCATCAATTTTGAGAGGGATTTGAAAAGTTTCAATGGGAATGGGAAGAATTGGGACAAAAATTGGAAAATTTTGAAGGGACTTTGAAAAAATTTCAACTGGAATTTTAGCCATTTTTTGACGTGAAATTGTAAACATGTGGACATGGATTTTGAAAATTCTAGAGAGAATTTTAAAAGCTTCAAGAGAATTTCAACAATTTGGAGAGGGATTTGAAAAGTTTCAATGGGAATGGGAAGAATTGGGACAAAAATTGGAAAATTTTTAAGGGACTTTGAAAAAATTTCAACTGGAATTTTAGCATTTTTTTGACGTGAAATTGTAAACATGTGGACATGGATTTTGAAAATTCTAGAGAGAATTTTAAAAGCTTCAAGAGAATTTCAACAATTTGGAGAGGGATTTGAAAAGTTTCAATGGGAATGGGAAGAATTGGGACAAAAATTGGAAAATTTTTAAGGGACTTTGAAAAAATTTCAACTGGAATTTTAGCCATTTTTTTATGAAAAATTGTAAACATGTGGGCATGGATTTTGAAAATTCTAGAGAGAATTTTAAAAGCTTCAAGAGAATTTCAACAATTTTGAGAGGGATTTGAGAAGTTTCAATGGGAATGGGAAGAATTGGGGAAAAATTGGAAAATTTTTAAGGGACTTTGAAAAAATTTCAACTGGAATTTTAGCCATTTTTTGACGTGAAATTGTAAACATGTGGACATGGATTTTGAAAATTCTAGAGAGAATTTTAAAAGCTTCAAGAGAATTTCAACAATTTTGAGAGGGATTTGAAAAGTTTCAATGGGAATGGGAAGAATTGGGACAAAAATTGGAAAATTTTTAAGGGACTTTGAAAAAATTTCCACTGGAATTTTAGCCATTTTTTGACGTGAAATTGTAAACATGTGGACATGGATTTTGAAAATTCTAGAGAGAATTTTAAAAGCTTCAAGAGAATTTCAACAATTTTGAGAGGGATTTGAAAAGTTTCAATGGGAATGGGAAGAATTGGGACAAAAATTGGAAAATTTTTAAGGGACTTTGAAAAAATTTCAACTGGAATTTTAGCCATTTTTTGACGTGAAATTGTAAACATGTGGACATGGATTTTGAAAATTCTAGAGAGAATTTTAAAAGCTTCAAGAGAATTTCAACAATTTTGAGAGGGATTTGAAAAGTTTCAATGGGAATGGGAAGAATTGGGACAAAAATTGGAAAATTTTTAAGGGACTTTGAAAAAATTTCAACTGGAATTTTAGCCATTTTTTGACATGAAATTGTAAACATGTGGACATGGATTTTGAAAATTCTGGAGGGAATTTTAAAAGCTTCAAGAGAATTTCAACAATTTTGAGAGGGATTTGAGAAGTTTCAATGGGAATGGGAAGAATTGGGGAAAAATTGGAAAATTTTTAAGGGACTTTGAAAAAATTTCAACTGGAATTTTAGCCATTTTTTGACGTGAAATTGTAAACATGTGGACATGGATTTTGAAAATTCTAGAGAGAATTTTAAAAGCTTCAAGAGAATTTCAACAATTTTGAGAGGGATTTGAAAAGTTTCAATGGGAATGGGAAGAATTGGGACAAAAATTGGAAAATTTTTAAGGGACTTTGAAAAAATTTCAACTGGAATTTTAGCCATTTTTTGACGTGAAATTGTAAACATGTGGACATGGATTTTGAAAATTCTAGAGAGAATTTTAAAAGCTTCAAGAGAATTTCAACAATTTTGAGAGGGATTTGAAAAGTTTCAATGGGAATGGGAAGAATTGGGACAAAAATTGGAAAATTTTTAAGGGACTTTGAAAAAATTTCAACTGGAATTTTAGCCATTTTTTGACATGAAATTGTAAACATGTGGACATGGATTTTGAAAATTCTGGAGGGAATTTTAAAAGCTTCAAGAGAATTTCAACAATTTTGAGAGGGATTTGAAAAGTTTCAATGGGAATGGGAAGAATTGGGACAAAAATTGGAAAATTTTGAAGGGACTTTGAAAAAATTTCAACTGGAATTTTAGCCATTTTTTGACGTGAAATTGTAAACATGTGGACATGGATTTTGAAAATTCTAGAGAGAATTTTAAAAGCTTCAAGAGAATTTCAACAATTTTGAGAGGGATTTGAAAAGTTTCAATGGGAATGGGAAGAATTGGGACAAAAATTGGAAAATTTTTAAGGGACTTTGAAAAAATTTCCACTGGAATTTTAGCCATTTTTTGACGTGAAATTGTAAACATGTGGACATGGATTTTGAAAATTCTAGAGAGAATTTTAAAAGCTTCAAGAGAATTTCAACAATTTTGAGAGGGATTTGAAAAGTTTCAATGGGAATGGGAAGAATTGGGACAAAAATTGGAAAATTTTTAAGGGACTTTGAAAAAATTTCCACTGGAATTTTAGCCATTTTTTGACGTGAAATTGTAAACATGTGGACATGGATTTTGAAAATTCTAGAGAGAATTTTAAAAGCTTCAAGAGAATTTCAACAATTTTGAGAGGGATTTGAAAAGTTTCAATGGGAATGGGAAGAATTGGGACAAAAATTGGAAAATTTTTAAGGGACTTTGAAAAAATTTCAACTGGAATTTTAGCCATTTTTTGACGTGAAATTGTAAACATGTGGACATGGATTTTGAAAATTCTAGAGAGAATTTTAAAAGCTTCAACAGAATTTCAACAATTTTGAGAGGGATTTGAAAAGTTTCAATGGGAATGGGAAGAATTGGGACAAAAATTGGAAAATTTTTAAGGGACTTTGAAAAAATTTCAGCTGGAATTTTAGCATTTTTGACGTGAAATTGTAAACATGTGGACATGGATTTTGAAAATTCTGGAGAGAATTTTAAAAGCTTCAAGAGAATTTCAACAATTTTGAGAGGGATTTGAAAAGTTTCAATGGGAATGGGAAGAATTGGGACAAAAATTGGAAAATTTTTAAGGGACTTTGAAAAAATTTCAACTGGAATTTTAGCCATTTTTTGACGTGAAATTGTAAACATGTGGACATGGATTTTGAAAATTCTGGAGAGAATTTTAAAAGCTTCAAGAGAATTTCAACAATTTTGAGAGGGATTTGAAAAGTTTCAATGGGAATGGGAAGAATTGGGACAAAAATTGGAAAATTTTTAAGGGACTTTGAAAAAATTTCAACTGGAATTTTAGCCATTTTTTGACGTGAAATTGTAAACATGTGGACATGGATTTTGAAAATTCTAGAGAGAATTTTAAAAGCTTCAAGAGAATTTCAACAATTTGGAGAGGGATTTGAAAAGTTTCAATGGGAATGGGAAGAATTGGGACAAAAATTGGAAAATTTTTAAGGGACTTTGAAAAAATTTCAACTGGAATTTTAGCATTTTTTGACGTGAAATTGTAAACATGTGGACATGGATTTTGAAAATTCTAGAGAGAATTTTAAAAGCTTCAAGAGAATTTCAACAATTTTGAGAGGGATTTGAAAAGTTTCAATGGGAATGGGAAGAATTGGGACAAAAATTGGAAAATTTTTAAGGGACTTTGAAAAAATTTCAACTGGAATTTTAGCCATTTTTTTATGTGAAATTGTAAACATGTGGGCATGGATTTTGAAAATTCTAGAGAGAATTTTAAAAGCTTCAAGAGAATTTCAACAATTTTGAGAGGGATTTGAAAAGTTTCAATGGGAATGGAAGAATTGGGACAAAAATTGGAAAATTTTGAAGGGACTTTGAAAAAATTTCCACTGGAATTTTAGCCATTTTTTGACGTGAAATTGTAAACATGTGGACATGGATTTTGAAAATTCTGGAGAGAATTTTAATAGCTTCAAGAGAATTTCAACAATTTTGAGAGGGATTTGAAAAGTTTCAATGGGAATGGGAAGAATTGGGACAAAAATTGGAAAATTTTGAAGGGACTTTGAAAAAATTTCAACTGGAATTTTAGCCATTTTTTGACGTGAAATTGTAAACATGTGGACATGGATTTTGAAAATTCTAGAGAGAATTTTAAAAGCTTCAAGATAATTTCAACAATTTTGTGAGGGATTTGAAAAGTTTCAATGGGAATGGGAAGAATTGGGACAAAAATTGGAAAATTTTTAAGGGACTTTGAAAAAATTTCAACTGGAATTTTAGCCATTTTTTGACGTGAAATTGTAAACATGTGGACATGGATTTTGAAAATTCTAGAGAGAATTTTAAAAGCTTCAAGAGAATTTCAACAATTTTGAGAGGGATTTGAAAAGTTTCAATGGGAATGGGAAGAATTGGGACAAAAATTGGAAAATTTTTCAGGGACTTTGAAAAAATTTCAACTGGAATTTTAGCCATTTTTTGACGTGAAATTGTAAACATGTGGGCATGGATTTTGAAAATTCTAGAGAGAATTTTAAAAGCTTCAAGAGAATTTCAACAATTTTGAGAGGGATTTGAAAAGTTTCAATGGGAATGGGAAGAATTGGGACAAAAATTGGAAAATTTTTCAGGGACTTTGAAAAAATTTCAACTGGAATTTTAGCATTTTTGACGTGAAATTGTAAACATGTGGACATGGATTGTGAAAATTCTGGAGAGAATTTTAAAAGCTTCAAGAGAATTTCAACAATTTTGAGAGGGATTTGAAAAGTTTCAATGGGAATGGGAAGAATTGGGACAAAAATTGGAAAATTTTTAAGGGACTTTGAAAAAATTTCCACTGGAATTTTAGCCATTTTTTGACGTGAAATTGTAAACATGTGGACATGGATTTTGAAAATTCTGGAGAGAATTTTAAAAGCTTCAAGAGAATTTCAACAATTTTGAGAGGGATTTGAAAAGTTTCAATGGGAATGGAAGAATTGGGACAAAAATTGGAAAATTTTTAAGGGACTTTGAAAAAATTTCAACTGGAATTTTAGCCATTTTTTGACGTGAAATTGTAAACATGTGGACATGGATTTTGAAAATTCTGGAGGGAATTGTAAAAGCTTCAAGAGAATTTCAACAATTTTGAGAGGGATTTGAAAAGTTTCAATGGGAATGGGAAGAATTGGGAGAAAAATTGGAAAATTTTTAAGGGACTTTGAAAAAATTTCAACTGGAATTTTAGCCATTTTTTGACGTGAAATTGTAAACATGTGGACATGGATTTTGAAAATTCTGGAGAGAATTTTAAAAGCTTCAAGAGAATTTCAACAATTTTGAGAGGGATTTGAAAAGTTTCAATGGGAATGGGAAGAATTGGGACAAAAATTGGAAAATTTTTAAGGGACTTTGAAAAAATTTAGACTGGAATTTTAGCTATTTTTTGACGTGAAATTGTAACCATGTGGACATGGATTTTGAAAATTCTGGAGAGAATTTTAAAAGCTTCAAGAGAATTTCAACAGTTTTGAGAGGGATTTGAAAAGTTTCAATGGGAATGGGAAGAATTGGGACAAAAATTGGAAAATTTTTAAGGGACTTTGAAAAAATTTCCACTGGAATTTTAGCCATTATTTGACGTGAAATTGTAAACATGTGGACATGGATTTTGAAAATTCTAGAGAGAATTTTAAAAGCTTCAAGAGAATTTCAACAACTTTGAGAGGGATTTGAAAAGTTTCAATGGGAATAAGAAGAATTGGGACAAAAATTGGAAAATTTTTAAGGGACTTTGAAAAAATTTCAGCTGGAATTTTAGCATTTTTGACGTGAAACTGTAAACATGTGGACATGGATTTTGAAAATTCTAGAGAGAATTTTAAAAGCTTCAAGAGAATTTCAACAATTTGGAGAGGGATTTGAAAAGTTTCAATGGGAATGGGAAGAATTGGGACAAAAATTGGAAAATTTTGAAGGGACTTTGAAAAAATTTCCACTGGAATTTTAGCCATTTTTTGACGTGAAATTGTAAACATGTGGACATGGATTTTGAAAATTCTAGAGAGAATTTTAAAAGCTTCAAGAGAATTTCAACAATGTTGAGAAGGATTTGAAAAGTTTCAATGGGAATGGGAAGAATTGGGACAAAAATTGGAAAATTTTGAAGGGACTTTGAAAAAATTTCAACTGGAATTTTAGCCATTTTTTGACGTGAAATTGTAAACATGTGGACATGGATTTTGAAAATTCTAGAGAGAATTTTAAAAGCTTCAAGAGAATTTCAACAATTTTGAGAGGGATTTGAAAAGTTTCAATGGGAATGGGAAGAATTGGGACAAAAATTGGAAAATTTTGAAGGGACTTTGAAAAAATTTCAACTGGAATTTTAGCCATTTTGACGTGAAATTGTAAACATGTGGACATGGATTTTGAAAATTCTAGAGAGAATTTTAAAAGCTTCAAGAGAATTTCAACAATTTGGAGAGGGATTTGAAAAGTTTCCATGGGAATGGGAAGAATTGGGACAAAAATTGGAAAATTTTTAAGGGACTTTGAAAAAATTTCAACTGGAATTTTAGCCATTTTTTGACGTGAAATTGTAACCATGTGGACATGGATTTTGAAAATTCTAGAGAGAATTTTAAAAGCTTCAAGAGAATTTCAACAATTTTGAGCGGGATTTGAAAAGTTTCAATGGGAATGGGAAGAATTGGGACAAAAATTGGAAAATTTTTAAGGGACTTTGAAAAAATTTCAGCTGGAATTTTAGCCATTTTTTGACGTGAAATTGTAAACATGTGGACATGGATTTTGAAAATTCTAGAGAGAATTTTAAAAGCTTCAAGAGAATTTCAACAATTTGGAGAGGGATTTGAAAAGTTTCAATGGCAATGGGAAGAATTGGGACAAAAATTGGAAAATTTTTAAGGGACT
Source organism: Streptopelia decaocto (assembly GCF_964273445.1). Classification (NCBI taxonomy): domain Eukaryota; kingdom Metazoa; phylum Chordata; class Aves; order Columbiformes; family Columbidae; genus Streptopelia; species Streptopelia decaocto. The sequence continues at coordinate 10,509 of NW_028117306.1, read as the reverse complement.
TTGAAAAAATTTCCACTGGAATTTTAGCCATTTTTTGACGTGAAATTGTAAACATGTGGACATGGATTTTGAAAATTCTGGAGAGAATTTAAAAGCTTCAAGAGAATTTCAACAATTTTGAGAGGGATTTGAAAAGTTTCAATGGGAATGGAAGAATTGGGACAAAAATTGGAAAATTTTTAAGGGACTTTGAAAAAATTTCAACTGGAATTTTAGCCATTTTTTGACGTGAAATTGTAAACATGTGGACATGGATTTTGAAAATTCTGGAGGGAATTGTAAAAGCTTCAAGAGAATTTCAACAATTTTGAGAGGGATTTGAAAAGTTTCAATGGGAATGGGAAGAATTGGGACAAAAATTGGAAAATTTTTAAGGGACTTTGAAAAAATTTCAACTGGAATTTTAGCCATTTTTTGACGTGAAATTGTAAACATGTGGACATGGATTTTGAAAATTCTGGAGAGAATTTTAAAAGCTTCAAGAGAATTTCAACAATGTTGAGAGGGATTTGAAAAGTTTCAATGGGAATGGGAAGAATTGGGACAAAAATTGGAAAATTTTTAAGGGACTTTGAAAAAATTTCCACTGGAATTTTAGCCATTTTTTGACGTGAAATTGTAAACATGTGGACACAGATTTTGAAAATTCTGGAGAGAATTTTAAAAGCTTCAAGAGAATTTCAACAGTTTTGAGAGGGATTTGAAAAGTTTCAATGGGAATGGGAAGAATTGGGACAAAAATTGGAAAATTTTTAAGGGACTTTGAAAAAATTTCAACTGGAATTTTAGCCATTTTTTGACGTGAAATTGTAAACATGTGGGCATGGATTTTGAAAATTCTAGAGAGAATTTTAAAAGCTTCAAGAGAATTTCAACAATTTTGAGAGGGATTTGAAAAGTTTCAATGGGAATGGGAAGAATTGGGACAAAAATTGGAAAATTTTTAAGGGACTTTGAAAAAATTTCAACTGGAATTTTAGCCATTTTTTGACGTGAAATTGTAAACATGTGGACATGGATTTTGAAAATTCTAGAGAGAATTTTAAAAGCTTCAACAGAATTTCAACAATTTTGAGAGGGATTTGAAAAGTTTCAATGGGAATGGGAAGAATTGGGACAAAAATTGGAAAATTTTTAAGGGACTTTGAAAAAATTTCAGCTGGAATTTTAGCATTTTTGACGTGAAATTGTAAACATGTGGACATGGATTTTGAAAATTCTAGAGAGAATTTTAAAAGCTTCAAGAGAATTTCAACAATTTTGAGAGGGATTTGAAAAGTTTCAATGGGAATGGGAAGAATTGGGACAAAAATTGGAAAATTTTTAAGGGACTTTGAAAAAATTTCAACTGGAATTTTAGCCATTTTTTGACGTGAAATTGTAAACATGTGGACATGGATTTTGAAAATTCTAGAGAGAATTTTAAAAGCTTCAAGAGAATTTCAACCATTTTGAGAGGGATTTGAAAAGCTTCAATGGGAATGGGAAGAATTGGGACAAAAATTGGAAAATTTTGAAGGGACTTTGAAAAAATTTCAACTGGAATTTTAGCCATTTTTTGACGTGAAATTGTAACCATGTGGACATGGATTTTGAAAATTCTAGAGAGAATTTTAAAAGCTTCAAGAGAATTTCAACAATTTTGAGCGGGATTTGAAAAGTTTCAATGGGAATGGGAAGAATTGGGACAAAAATTGGAAAATTTTTAAGGGACTTTGAAAAAATTTCAGCTGGAATTTTAGCCATTTTTTGACGTGAAATTGTAAACATGTGGACATGGATTTTGAAAATTCTAGAGAGAATTTTAAAAGCTTCAAGAGAATTTCAACAATTTGGAGAGGGATTTGAAAAGTTTCAATGGCAATGGGAAGAATTGGGACAAAAATTGGAAAATTTTTAAGGGACTTTGAAAAAATTTCCACTGGAATTTTAGCCATTTTTTGACGTGAAATTGTAAACATGTGGACATGGATTTTGAAAATTCTGGAGAGAATTTTAAAAGCTTCAAGAGAATTTCAACAATTTTGAGAGGGATTTGAAAAGTTTCAATGGGAATGGAAGAATTGGGACAAAAATTGGAAAATTTTTAAGGGACTTTGAAAAAATTTCAACTGGAATTTTAGCCATTTTTTGACGTGAAATTGTAAACATGTGGACATGGATTTTGAAAATTCTGGAGGGAATTGTAAAAGCTTCAAGAGAATTTCAACAATTTTGAGAGGGATTTGAAAAGTTTCAATGGGAATGGGAAGAATTGGGACAAAAATTGGAAAATTTTTAAGGGACTTTGAAAAAATTTCAACTGGAATTTTAGCCATTTTTTGACGTGAAATTGTAAACATGTGGACATGGATTTTGAAAATTCTGGAGAGAATTTTAAAAGCTTCAAGAGAATTTCAACAATGTTGAGAGGGATTTGAAAAGTTTCAATGGGAATGGGAAGAATTGGGACAAAAATTGGAAAATTTTTAAGGGACTTTGAAAAAATTTCCACTGGAATTTTAGCCATTTTTTGACGTGAAATTGTAAACATGTGGACACAGATTTTGAAAATTCTGGAGAGAATTTTAAAAGCTTCAAGAGAATTTCAACAGTTTTGAGAGGGATTTGAAAAGTTTCAATGGGAATGGGAAGAATTGGGACAAAAATTGGAAAATTTTTAAGGGACTTTGAAAAAATTTCAACTGGAATTTTAGCCATTTTTTGACGTGAAATTGTAAACATGTGGGCATGGATTTTGAAAATTCTAGAGAGAATTTTAAAAGCTTCAAGAGAATTTCAACAATTTTGAGAGGGATTTGAAAAGTTTCAATGGGAATGGGAAGAATTGGGACAAAAATTGGAAAATTTTTAAGGGACTTTGAAAAAATTTCAACTGGAATTTTAGCCATTTTTTGACGTGAAATTGTAAACATGTGGACATGGATTTTGAAAATTCTAGAGAGAATTTTAAAAGCTTCAACAGAATTTCAACAATTTTGAGAGGGATTTGAAAAGTTTCAATGGGAATGGGAAGAATTGGGACAAAAATTGGAAAATTTTTAAGGGACTTTGAAAAAATTTCAGCTGGAATTTTAGCATTTTTGACGTGAAATTGTAAACATGTGGACATGGATTTTGAAAATTCTAGAGAGAATTTTAAAAGCTTCAAGAGAATTTCAACAATTTTGAGAGGGATTTGAAAAGTTTCAATGGGAATGGGAAGAATTGGGAGAAAAATTGGAAAATTTTTAAGGGACTTTGAAAAAATTTCAACTGGAATTTTAGCCATTTTTTGACGTGAAATTGTAAACATGTGGACATGGATTTTGAAAATTCTGGAGAGAATTTTAAAAGCTTCAAGAGAATTTCAACAATTTTGAGAGGGATTTGAAAAGTTTCAATGGGAATGGGAAGAATTGGGACAAAAATTGGAAAATTTTTAAGGGACTTTGAAAAAATTTAGACTGGAATTTTAGCTATTTTTTGACGTGAAATTGTAACCATGTGGACATGGATTTTGAAAATTCTGGAGAGAATTTTAAAAGCTTCAAGAGAATTTCAACAGTTTTGAGAGGGATTTGAAAAGTTTCAATGGGAATGGGAAGAATTGGGACAAAAATTGGAAAATTTTTAAGGGACTTTGAAAAAATTTCCACTGGAATTTTAGCCATTATTTGACGTGAAATTGTAAACATGTGGACATGGATTTTGAAAATTCTAGAGAGAATTTTAAAAGCTTCAAGAGAATTTCAACAACTTTGAGAGGGATTTGAAAAGTTTCAATGGGAATAAGAAGAATTGGGACAAAAATTGGAAAATTTTTAAGGGACTTTGAAAAAATTTCAGCTGGAATTTTAGCATTTTTGACGTGAAACTGTAAACATGTGGACATGGATTTTGAAAATTCTAGAGAGAATTTTAAAAGCTTCAAGAGAATTTCAACAATTTGGAGAGGGATTTGAAAAGTTTCAATGGGAATGGGAAGAATTGGGACAAAAATTGGAAAATTTTGAAGGGACTTTGAAAAAATTTCCACTGGAATTTTAGCCATTTTTTGACGTGAAATTGTAAACATGTGGACATGGATTTTGAAAATTCTAGAGAGAATTTTAAAAGCTTCAAGAGAATTTCAACAATGTTGAGAAGGATTTGAAAAGTTTCAATGGGAATGGGAAGAATTGGGACAAAAATTGGAAAATTTTGAAGGGACTTTGAAAAAATTTCAACTGGAATTTTAGCCATTTTTTGACGTGAAATTGTAAACATGTGGACATGGATTTTGAAAATTCTAGAGAGAATTTTAAAAGCTTCAAGAGAATTTCAACAATTTTGAGAGGGATTTGAAAAGTTTCAATGGGAATGGGAAGAATTGGGACAAAAATTGGAAAATTTTGAAGGGACTTTGAAAAAATTTCAACTGGAATTTTAGCCATTTTGACGTGAAATTGTAAACATGTGGACATGGATTTTGAAAATTCTAGAGAGAATTTTAAAAGCTTCAAGAGAATTTCAACAATTTGGAGAGGGATTTGAAAAGTTTCCATGGGAATGGGAAGAATTGGGACAAAAATTGGAAAATTTTTAAGGGACTTTGAAAAAATTTCAACTGGAATTTTAGCCATTTTTTGACGTGAAATTGTAACCATGTGGACATGGATTTTGAAAATTCTAGAGAGAATTTTAAAAGCTTCAAGAGAATTTCAACAATTTTGAGCGGGATTTGAAAAGTTTCAATGGGAATGGGAAGAATTGGGACAAAAATTGGAAAATTTTTAAGGGACTTTGAAAAAATTTCAGCTGGAATTTTAGCCATTTTTTGACGTGAAATTGTAAACATGTGGACATGGATTTTGAAAATTCTAGAGAGAATTTTAAAAGCTTCAAGAGAATTTCAACAATTTGGAGAGGGATTTGAAAAGTTTCAATGGCAATGGGAAGAATTGGGACAAAAATTGGAAAATTTTTAAGGGACTTTGAAAAAATTTCCACTGGAATTTTAGCCATTTTTTGACGTGAAATTGTAAACATGTGGACATGGATTTTGAAAATTCTGGAGAGAATTTTAAAAGCTTCAAGAGAATTTCAACAATTTTGAGAGGGATTTGAAAAGTTTCAATGGGAATGGAAGAATTGGGACAAAAATTGGAAAATTTTTAAGGGACTTTGAAAAAATTTCAACTGGAATTTTAGCCATTTTTTGACGTGAAATTGTAAACATGTGGACATGGATTTTGAAAATTCTGGAGGGAATTGTAAAAGCTTCAAGAGAATTTCAACAATTTTGAGAGGGATTTGAAAAGTTTCAATGGGAATGGGAAGAATTGGGACAAAAATTGGAAAATTTTTAAGGGACTTTGAAAAAATTTCAACTGGAATTTTAGCCATTTTTTGACGTGAAATTGTAAACATGTGGACATGGATTTTGAAAATTCTGGAGAGAATTTTAAAAGCTTCAAGAGAATTTCAACAATGTTGAGAGGGATTTGAAAAGTTTCAATGGGAATGGGAAGAATTGGGACAAAAATTGGAAAATTTTTAAGGGACTTTGAAAAAATTTCCACTGGAATTTTAGCCATTTTTTGACGTGAAATTGTAAACATGTGGACACAGATTTTGAAAATTCTGGAGAGAATTTTAAAAGCTTCAAGAGAATTTCAACAGTTTTGAGAGGGATTTGAAAAGTTTCAATGGGAATGGGAAGAATTGGGACAAAAATTGGAAAATTTTTAAGGGACTTTGAAAAAATTTCAACTGGAATTTTAGCCATTTTTTGACGTGAAATTGTAAACATGTGGGCATGGATTTTGAAAATTCTAGAGAGAATTTTAAAAGCTTCAAGAGAATTTCAACAATTTTGAGAGGGATTTGAAAAGTTTCAATGGGAATGGGAAGAATTGGGACAAAAATTGGAAAATTTTTAAGGGACTTTGAAAAAATTTCAACTGGAATTTTAGCCATTTTTTGACGTGAAATTGTAAACATGTGGACATGGATTTTGAAAATTCTAGAGAGAATTTTAAAAGCTTCAACAGAATTTCAACAATTTTGAGAGGGATTTGAAAAGTTTCAATGGGAATGGGAAGAATTGGGACAAAAATTGGAAAATTTTTAAGGGACTTTGAAAAAATTTCAGCTGGAATTTTAGCATTTTTGACGTGAAATTGTAAACATGTGGACATGGATTTTGAAAATTCTAGAGAGAATTTTAAAAGCTTCAAGAGAATTTCAACAATTTTGAGAGGGATTTGAAAAGTTTCAATGGGAATGGGAAGAATTGGGACAAAAATTGGAAAATTTTTCAGGGACTTTGAAAAAATTTCAACTGGAATTTTAGCCATTTTTTGACGTGAAATTGTAAACATGTGGACATGGATTTTGAAAATTCTAGAGAGAATTTTAAAAGCTTCAAGAGAATTTCAACCATTTTGAGAGGGATTTGAAAAGCTTCAATGGGAATGGGAAGAATTGGGACAAAAATTGGAAAATTTTGAAGGGACTTTGAAAAAATTTCAACTGGAATTTTAGCCATTTTTTGACGTGAAATTGTAACCATGTGGACATGGATTTTGAAAATTCTAGAGAGAATTTTAAAAGCTTCAAGAGAATTTCAACAATTTTGAGCGGGATTTGAAAAGTTTCAATGGGAATGGGAAGAATTGGGACAAAAATTGGAAAATTTTTAAGGGACTTTGAAAAAATTTCAGCTGGAATTTTAGCCATTTTTTGACGTGAAATTGTAAACATGTGGACATGGATTTTGAAAATTCTAGAGAGAATTTTAAAAGCTTCAAGAGAATTTCAACAATTTTGAGAGGGATTTGAAAAGTTTCAATGGCAATGGGAAGAATTGGGACAAAAATTGGAAAATTTTTAAGGGACTTTGAAAAAATTTCCACTGGAATTTTAGCCATTTTTTGACGTGAAATTGTAAACATGTGGACATGGATTTTGAAAATTCTGGAGAGAATTTTAAAAGCTTCAAGAGAATTTCAACAATTTTGAGAGGGATTTGAAAAGTTTCAATGGGAATGGAAGAATTGGGACAAAAATTGGAAAATTTTTAAGGGACTTTGAAAAAATTTCAACTGGAATTTTAGCCATTTTTTGACGTGAAATTGTAAACATGTGGACATGGATTTTGAAAATTCTGGAGGGAATTGTAAAAGCTTCAAGAGAATTTCAACAATTTTGAGAGGGATTTGAAAAGTTTCAATGGGAATGGGAAGAATTGGGACAAAAATTGGAAAATTTTTAAGGGACTTTGAAAAAATTTCAACTGGAATTTTAGCCATTTTTTGACGTGAAATTGTAAACATGTGGACATGGATTTTGAAAATTCTGGAGAGAATTTTAAAAGCTTCAAGAGAATTTCAACAATGTTGAGAGGGATTTGAAAAGTTTCAATGGGAATGGGAAGAATTGGGACAAAAATTGGAAAATTTTTAAGGGACTTTGAAAAAATTTCCACTGGAATTTTAGCCATTTTTTGACGTGAAATTGTAAACATGTGGACACAGATTTTGAAAATTCTGGAGAGAATTTTAAAAGCTTCAAGAGAATTTCAACAGTTTTGAGAGGGATTTGAAAAGTTTCAATGGGAATGGGAAGAATTGGGACAAAAATTGGAAAATTTTTAAGGGACTTTGAAAAAATTTCAACTGGAATTTTAGCCATTTTTTGACGTGAAATTGTAAACATGTGGGCATGGATTTTGAAAATTCTAGAGAGAATTTTAAAAGCTTCAAGAGAATTTCAACAATTTTGAGAGGGATTTGAAAAGTTTCAATGGGAATGGGAAGAATTGGGACAAAAATTGGAAAATTTTTAAGGGACTTTGAAAAAATTTCAACTGGAATTTTAGCCATTTTTTGACGTGAAATTGTAAACATGTGGACATGGATTTTGAAAATTCTAGAGAGAATTTTAAAAGCTTCAACAGAATTTCAACAATTTTGAGAGGGATTTGAAAAGTTTCAATGGGAATGGGAAGAATTGGGACAAAAATTGGAAAATTTTTAAGGGACTTTGAAAAAATTTCAGCTGGAATTTTAGCATTTTTGACGTGAAATTGTAAACATGTGGACATGGATTTTGAAAATTCTAGAGAGAATTTTAAAAGCTTCAAGAGAATTTCAACAATTTTGAGAGGGATTTGAAAAGTTTCAATGGGAATGGGAAGAATTGGGACAAAAATTGGAAAATTTTTAAGGGACTTTGAAAAAATTTCAACTGGAATTTTAGCCATTTTTTGACGTGAAATTGTAAACATGTGGACATGGATTTTGAAAATTCTAGAGAGAATTTTAAAAGCTTCAAGAGAATTTCAACCATTTTGAGAGGGATTTGAAAAGCTTCAATGGGAATGGGAAGAATTGGGACAAAAATTGGAAAATTTTGAAGGGACTTTGAAAAAATTTCAACTGGAATTTTAGACATTTTTTGACGTGAAATTGTAAACATGTGGACATGGATTTTGAAAATTCTAGAGAGAATTTTAAAAGCTTCAAGAGAATTTCAACAATTTTGAGAGGGATTTGAAAAGTTTCAATGGGAATGGGAAGAATTGGGACAAAAATTGGAAAATTTTTAAGGGACTTTGAAAAAATTTCAACTGGAATTTTAGCCATTTTTTGACGTGAAATTGTAAACATGTGGACATGGATTTTGAAAATTCTAGAGAGAATTTTAAAAGCTTCAAGAGAATTTCAACCATTTTGAGAGGGATTTGAAAAGCTTCAATGGGAATGGGAAGAATTGGGACAAAAATTGGAAAATTTTGAAGGGACTTTGAAAAAATTTCAACTGGAATTTTAGACATTTTTTGACGTGAAATTGTAAACATGTGGACATGGATTTTGAAAATTCTAGAGAGAATTTTAAAAGCTTCAAGAGAATTTCAACAATTTTGAGAGGGATTTGAAAAGTTTCAATGGGAATGGGAAGAATTGGGACAAAAATTGGAAAATTTTTCAGGGACTTTGAAAAAATTTCAACTGGAATTTTAGCCATTTTTTGACGTGAAATTGTAAACATGTGGACATGGATTTTGAAAATTCTAGAGAGAATTTTAAAAGCTTCAAGAGAATTTCAACAATTTTGAGAGGGATTTGAAAAGCTTCAAGGGGAATGGGAAGAATTGGGACAAAAATTGGAAAATTTTTAAGGGACTTTGAAAAAATTTCAGCTGGAATTTTAGCCATTTTTTGACGTGAAATTGTAAACATGTGGACATGGATTTTGAAAATTCTAGAGAGAATTTTAAAAGCTTCAAGAGAATTTCAACAATTTTGAGAGGGATTTGAAAAGTTTCAATGGCAATGGGAAGAATTGGGACAAAAATTGGAAAATTTTTAAGGGACTTTGAAAAAATTTCAACTGGAATTTTAGACATTTTTTGACGTGAAATTGTAAACATGTGGACATGGATTTTGAAAATTCTGGAGAGAATTTTAAAAGCTTCAAGAGAATTTCAACAATTTGGAGAGGGATTTGAAAAGTTTCAATGGGAATGGGAAGAATTGGGAGAAAAATTGGAAAATTTTTAAGGGACTTTGAAAAAATTTCCACTGGAATTTTAGCCATTTTTTGACGTGAAATTGTAAACATGTGGACATGGATTTTGAAAATTCTAGAGAGAATTTTAAAAGCTTCAAGAGAATTTCAACAGTTTTGAGAGGGATTTGAAAAGTTTCAATGGGAATGGGAAGAATTGGGACAAAAATTGGAAAATTTTTAAGGGACTTTGAAAAAATTTCAACTGGAATTTTAGCCATTTTTTGACGTGAAATTGTAAACATGTGGACATGGATTTTGAAAATTCTGGAGAGAATTTTAAAAGCTTCAAGAGAATTTCAACAATTTTGAGAGGGATTTGAAAAGTTTCAATGGGAATGGGAAGAATTGGGACAAAAATTGGAAAATTTTTAAGGGACTTTGAAAAAATTTCAGCTGGGATTTTAGCATTTTTGACGTGAAATTGTAAACATGTGGACATGGATTTTGAAAATTCTAGAGAGAATTTTAAAAGCTTCAAGAGAATTTCAACAATTTTGAGAGGGATTTGAAAAGTTTCAATGGGAATGGGAAGAATTGGGACAAAAATTGGAAAATTTTTAAGGGACTTTGAAAAAATTTCAACTGGAATTTTAGCCATTTTTTGACGTGAAATTGTAAACATGTGGACATGGATTTTGAAAATTCTAGAGAGAATTTTAAAAGCTTCAAGAGAATTTCAACAATGTTGAGCAGGATTTGAAAAGTTTCAATGGGAATGGGAAGAATTGGGACAAAAATTGGAAAATTTTTAAGGGACTTTGAAAAAATTTCCACTGGAATTTTAGCCATTTTTTGACGTGAAATTGTAAACTTGTGGACATGGATTTTGAAAATTCTAGAGAGAATTTTAAAAGCTTCAAGAGAATTTCAACAATTTTGAGAGGGATTTGAAAAGTTTCAATGGGAATGGGAAGAATTGGGACAAAAATTGGAAAATTTTTAAGGGACTTTGAAAAAATTTCAACTGGAATT
>NW_028117307.1:0-53166 GCF_964273445.1 Streptopelia decaocto | reverse complement strand
GAAATTGTAAACATGTGGACCTGGATTTTGAAAATTCTAGAGAGAATTTTAAAAGCTTCAAGAGAATTTCAACAATTTTGAGAGGGATTTGAAAAGTTTCAATGGGAATGGGAAGAATTGGGACAAAAATTGGAAAATTTTTAAGGGACTTTGAAAAAATTTCAACTGGAATTTTAGCCATTTTTTGACGTGAAATTGTAAACATGTGGACCTGGATTTTGAAAATTCTAGAGAGAATTTTAAAAGCTTCAAGAGAATTTCAACAATTTTGAGAGGGATTTGAAAAGTTTCAATGGGAATGGGAAGAATTGGGACAAAAATTGGAAAATTTTTAAGGGACTTTGAAAAAATTTCAACTGGAATTTTAGCCATTTTTTGACGTGAAATTGTAAACCTGTGGACATGGATTTTGAAAATTCTAGAGAGAATTTTAAAAGCTTCAAGAGAATTTCAACAATTTTGAGAGGGATTTGAAAAGTTTCAATGGGAATGGGAAGAATTGGGACAAAAATTGGAAAATTTTGAAGGGACTTTGAAAACATTTCAACTGGAATTTTAGCCATTTTTTGACGTGAAATTGTAAACATGTGGACATGGATTTTGAAAATTCTAGAGAGAATTTTAAAAGCTTCAAGAGAATTTCAACAATTTTGAGAGGGATTTGAAAAGTTTCAATGGGAATGGGAAGAATTGGGACAAAAATTGGAAAATTTTGAAGGGACTTTGAAAAAATTTCAACTGGAATTTTAGCCATTTTTTGACGTGAAATTGTAAACATGTGGACATGGATTTTGAAAATTCTAGAGAGAATTTTAAAAGCTTCAACAGAATTTCAACAATTTTGAGAGGGATTTGAAAAGTTTCAATGGGAATGGGAAGAATTGGGACAAAAATTGGAAAATTTTTCAGGGACTTTGAAAAAATTTCAACTGGAATTTTAGCCATTTTTTGACGTGAAATTGTAAACCTGTGGACATGGATTTTGAAAATTCTAGAGAGAATTTTAAAAGCTTCAAGAGAATTTCAACAGTTTTGAGAGGGATTTGAAAAGTTTCAATGGGAATGGGAAGAATTGGGACAAAAATTGGAAAATTTTTCAGGGACTTTGAAAAAATTTCAACTGGAATTTTAGCCATTTTTTGACGTGAAATTGTAAACCTGTGGACATGGATTTTGAAAATTCTAGAGAGAATTTTAAAAGCTTCAAGAGAATTTCAACAATTTTGAGAGGGATTTGAAAAGTTTCAATGGGAATGGGAAGAATTGGGACAAAAATTGGAAAATTTTGAAGGGACTTTGAAAAAATTTCAACTGGAATTTTAGCCATTTTTTGACGTGAAATTGTAAACATGTGGACATGGATTTTGAAAATTCTAGAGAGAATTTTAAAAGCTTCAACAGAATTTCAACAATTTTGAGAGGGATTTGAAAAGTTTCAATGGGAATGGGAAGAATTGGGACAAAAATTGGAAAATTTTTCAGGGACTTTGAAAAAATTTCAACTGGAATTTTAGCCATTTTTTGACGTGAAATTGTAAACCTGTGGACATGGATTTTGAAAATTCTAGAGAGAATTTTAAAAGCTTCAAGAGAATTTCAACAGTTTTGAGAGGGATTTGAAAAGTTTCAATGGGAATGGGAAGAATTGGGACAAAAATTGGAAAATTTTTCAGGGACTTTGAAAAAATTTCAACTGGAATTTTAGCCATTTTTTGACGTGAAATTGTAAACCTGTGGACATGGATTTTGAAAATTCTAGAGAGAATTTTAAAAGCTTCAAGAGAATTTCAACCATTTTGAGAGGGATTTGAAAAGTTTCAATGGGAATGGGAAGAATTGGGACAAAAATTGGAAAATTTTGAAGGGACTTTGAAAAAATTTCAACTGGAATTTTAGCCATTTTTTGACGTGAAATTGTAAACATGTGGACATGGATTTTGAAAATTCTAGAGAGAATTTTAAAAGCTTCAAGAGAATTTCAACAATTTTGAGAGGGATTTGAAAAGTTTCAATGGGAATGGGAAGAATTGGGACAAAAATTGGAAAATTTTTCAGGGACTTTGAAAAAATTTCAACTGGAATTTTAGCCATTTTTTTACGTGAAATTGTAAACATGTGGACATGGATTTTGAAAATTCTAGAGAGAATTTTAAAAGCTTCAAGAGAATTTCAACAATTTTGAGAGGGATTTGAAAAGTTTCAATGGGAATGGGAAGAATTGGGACAAAAATTGGAAAATTTTTCAGGGACTTTGAAAAAATTTCCACTGGAATTTTAGCCATTTTTTGACGTGAAATTGTAAACATGTGGAAGTGGATTTTGAAAATTCTAGAGAGAATTTTAAAAGCTTCAAGAGAATTTCAACAATTTTGAGAGGGATTTGAAAAGTTTCAATGGGAATGGGAAGAATTGGGACAAAATTTGGAAAATTTTTAAGGGACTTTGAAAAAATTTCAACTGGAATTTTAGCCATTTTTTGACGTGAAATTGTAAACATGTGGACATGGATTTTGAAAATTCTAGAGAGAATTTTAAAAGCTTCAAGAGAATTTCAACAATTTTGAGAGGGATTTGAAAAGTTTCAATGGGAATGGGAAGAATTGGGACAAAAATTGGAAAATTTTTAAGGTACTTTGAAAAAATTTCAACTGGAATTTTAGCCATTTTTTGATGTGAAATTGTAAACATGTGGACATGTATTTTGAAATTTCTGGAGAGAATTTTAAAAGCTTCAAGAGAATTTCAACAATTTGGAGAGGGATTTGAACAGTTTCAATGGGAATGGGAAGAATTGGGACAAAAATTGGAAAATTTTTAAGGGACTTGGAAAAAATTTCAACTGGAATTTTAGCCATTTTTTGACGTGAAATTGTAAACATGTGGACATGGATTTTGAAAATTCTAGAGAGAATTTTAAAAGCTTCAAGAGAATTTCAACAATTTTGAGAGGGATTTGAAAAGTTTCAATGGGAATGGGAAGAATTGGGACAAAAATTGGAAAATTTTTAAGGGACTTTGAAAAAATTTCAACTGGAATTTTAGCCATTTTTTGACGTGAAATTGTAAACATGTGGAAGTGGATTTTGAAAATTCTGGAGAGAATTTTAAAAGCTTCAAGAGAATTTCAACAATTTTGAGAGGGATTTGAAAAGTTTCAATGGGAATGGGAAGAATTGGGACAAAAATTGGAAAATTTTTAAGGGACTTTGAAAAAATTTCAACTGGAATTTTAGCCATTTTTAGACGTGAAATTGTAAACATGTGGACATGGATTTTGAAAATTCTGGAGAGAACTTTAAAAGCTTCAAGAGAATTTCAACCATTTTGAGAGGGATTTGAAAAGTTTCAATGGGAATGGGAAGAATTGGGACAAAAATTGGAAAATTTTGAAGGGACTTTGAAAAAATTTCCACTGGAATTTTAGCCATTTTTTGACGTGAAATTGTAAACATGTGGAAGTGGATTTTTAAAATTCTAGAGAGAATTTTAAAAGCTTCAAGAGAATTTCAACAATTTTGAGAGGGATTTGAAAAGTTTCAATGGGAATGGGAAGAATTGGGAGAAAAATTGGAAAATTTTTAAGGGACTTTGAAAAAATTTCAACTGGAATTTTAGCCATTTTTTTACGTGAAATTGTAAACATGTGGACATGGATTTTGAAAATTCTAGAGAGAATTTTAAAAGCTTCAAGAGAATTTCAACAATTTTGAGAGGGATTTGAAAAGTTTCAATGGGAATGGGAAGAATTGGGACAAAAATTGGAAAATTTTTAAGGGACTTTGAAAAAATTTCCACTGGAATTTTAGCCATTTTTTGACGTGAAATTGTAAACATGTGGACATGGATTTTGAAAATTCTAGAGAGAATTTTAAAAGCTTCAAGAGAATTTCAACAATTTTGAGAGGGATTTGAAAAGTTTCAATGGGAATGGGAAGAATTGGGACAAAAATTGGAAAATTTTTCAGGGACTTTGAAAAAATTTCAACTGGAATTTTAGCCATTTTTTTACGTGAAATTGTAAACATGTGGACATGGATTTTGAAAATTCTAGAGAGAATTTTAAAAGCTTCAAGAGAATTTCAACAATTTTGAGAGGGATTTGAAAAGTTTCAATGGGAATGGGAAGAATTGGGACAAAAATTGGAAAATTTTTCAGGGACTTTGAAAAAATTTCCACTGGAATTTTAGCCATTTTTTGACGTGAAATTGTAAACATGTGGAAGTGGATTTGAAAATTCTAGAGAGAATTTTAAAAGCTTCAAGAGAATTTCAACAATTTTGAGAGGGATTTGAAAAGTTTCAATGGGAATGGGAAGAATTGGGACAAAATTTGGAAAATTTTTAAGGGACTTTGAAAAAATTTCAACTGGAATTTTAGCCATTTTTTGACGTGAAATTGTAAACATGTGGACATGGATTTTGAAAATTCTAGAGAGAATTTTAAAAGCTTCAAGAGAATTTCAACAATTTTGAGAGGGATTTGAAAAGTTTCAATGGGAATGGGAAGAATTGGGACAAAAATTGGAAATTTTTAAGGTACTTTGAAAAAATTTCAACTGGAATTTTAGCCATTTTTTGATGTGAAATTGTAAACATGTGGACATGTATTTTGAAATTTCTGGAGAGAATTTTAAAAGCTTCAAGAGAATTTCAACAATTTGGAGAGGGATTTGAACAGTTTCAATGGGAATGGGAAGAATTGGGACAAAAATTGGAAAATTTTTAAGGGACTTGGAAAAAATTTCCACTGGAATTTTAGCCATTTTTTGACGTGAAATTGTAAACATGTGGAAGTGGATTTTGAAAATTCTAGAGAGAATTTTAAAAGCTTCAAGAGAATTTCAACAATTTTGAGAGGGATTTGAAAAGTTTCAATGGGAATGGGAAGAATTGGGACAAAAATTGGAAAATTTTTAAGGGACTTTGAAAAAATTTCAACTGGAATTTTAGCCATTTTTTTACGTGAAATTGTAAACCTGTGGACGTGGATTTTGAAAATTCTGGAGAGAATTTTAAAAGCTTCAAGAGAATTTCAACAATTTTGAGAGGGATTTGAAAAGTTTCAATGGGAATGGGAAGAATTGGGACAAAAATTGGAAAATTTTTAAGGGACTTTGAAAAAATTTCAACTGGAATTTTAGCCATTTTTTTACGTGAAATTGTAAACATGTGGACATGGATTTTGAAAATTCTGGAGAGAATTTTAAAAGCTTCAAGAGAATTTCAACAATTTTGAGAGGGATTTGAAAAGTTTCAATGGGAATGGGAAGAATTGGGACAAATATTGGAAAAATTTTCAGGGACTTTGAAAAAATTTCCACTGGAATTTTAGCCATTTTTTGACGTGACATTGTAAACATGTGGACATGGATTTTGAAAATTCTAGAGAGAATTTTAAAAGCTTCAAGAGAATTTCAACAATTTTGAGAGGGATTTGAAAAGTTTCAATGGGAATGGGAAGAATTGGGACAAAAATTGGAAAATTTTTCAGGGACTTTGAAAAAATTTCAACTGGAATTTTAGCATTTTTGACGTGAAATTGTAAACATGTGGACATGGATTTTGAAAATTCTAGAGAGAATTTTAAAAGCTTCAAGAGAATTTCAACAATTTTGAGAGGGATTTGAAAAGTTTCAATGGGAATGGGAAGAATTGGGACAAAAATTGGAAAATTTTTAAGGGACTTTGAAAAAATTTCAACTGGAATTTTAGCCATTTTTTGACGTGAAATTGTAAACATGTGGACATGGATTTTGAAAATTCTAGAGAGAATTTTAAAAGCTTCAAGAGAATTTCAACCATTTTGAGAGGGATTTGAAAAGTTTCAATGGGAATGGGAAGAATTGGGACAAAAATTGGAAAATTTTTAAGGGACTTTGAAAAAATTTCAACTGGAATTTTAGCCATTTTTTTATGTGAAATTGTAAACCTGTGGACATGGATTTTGAAAATTCTAGAGAGAATTTTAAAAGCTTCAAGAGAATTTCAACAATTTTGAGAGGGATTTGAAAAGTTTCAATGGGAATGGGAAGAATTGGGACAAAAATTGGAAAATTTTGAAGGGACTTTGAAAAAATTTCAACTGGAATTTTAGCCATTTTTTGACGTGAAATTGTAAACATGTGGACATGGATTTTGAAAATTCTAGAGAGAATTTTAAAAGCTTCATGAGAATTTCAACAATTTTGAGAGGGATTTGAAAAGTTTCAATGGGAATGGGAAGAATTGGGACAAAAATTGGAAAATTTTGAAGGGACTTTGAAAAAATTTCAACTGGAATTTTAGCCATTTTTTGACGTGAAATTGTAAACATGTGGACATGGATTTTGAAAATTCTGGAGAGAATTTTAAAAGCTTCAAGAGAATTTCAACAATTTTGAGAGGGATTTGAAAAGTTTCAATGGGAATGGGAAGAATTGGGACAAAAATTGGAAAATTTTGAAGGGACTTTGAAAAAATTTCAACTGGAATTTTAGCCATTTTTTGACGTGAAATTGTAAACATGTGGACCTGGATTTTGAAAATTCTAGAGAGAATTTTAAAAGCTTCAAGAGAATTTCAACAATTTTGAGAGGGATTTGAAAAGTTTCAATGGGAATGGGAAGAATTGGGACAAAAATTGGAAAATTTTTAAGGGACTTTGAAAAAATTTCAACTGGAATTTTAGCCATTTTTTGACGTGAAATTGTAAACATGTGGACCTGGATTTTGAAAATTCTAGAGAGAATTTTAAAAGCTTCAAGAGAATTTCAACAATTTTGAGAGGGATTTGAAAAGTTTCAATGGGAATGGGAAGAATTGGGACAAAAATTGGAAAATTTTTAAGGGACTTTGAAAAAATTTCAACTGGAATTTTAGCCATTTTTTGACGTGAAATTGTAAACCTGTGGACATGGATTTTGAAAATTCTAGAGAGAATTTTAAAAGCTTCAAGAGAATTTCAACAATTTTGAGAGGGATTTGAAAAGTTTCAATGGGAATGGGAAGAATTGGGACAAAAATTGGAAAATTTTTAAGGGACTTTGAAAACATTTCAACTGGAATTTTAGCCATTTTTTGACGTGAAATTGTAAACATGTGGAAGTGGATTTTGAAAATTCTAGAGAGAATTTTAAAAGCTTCAAGAGAATTTCAACAGTTTTGAGAGGGATTTGAAAAGTTTCAATGGGAATGGGAAGAATTGGGACAAAAATTGGAAAATTTTTAAGGGACTTTGAAAAAATTTCAACTGGAATTTTAGCCATTTTTTTACGTGAAATTGTAAACATGTGGACATGGATTTTGAAAATTCTAGAGAGAATTTTAAAAGCTTCAAGAGAATTTCAACAATTTTGAGAGGGATTTGAAAAGTTTCAATGGGAATGGGAAGAATTGGGACAAAAATTGGAAAATTTTTCAGGGACTTTGAAAAAATTTCCACTGGAATTTTAGCCATTTTTTGACGTGAAATTGTAAACATGTGGAAGTGGATTTTGAAAATTCTAGAGAGAATTTTAAAAGCTTCAAGAGAATTTCAACCATTTTGAGAGGGATTTGAAAAGTTTCAATGGGAATGGGAAGAATTGGGACAAAAATTGGAAAATTTTTAAGGGACTTTGAAAACATTTCAACTGGAATTTTAGCCATTTTTAGACGTGAAATTGTAAACATGTGGACATGGATTTTGAAAATTCTGGAGAGAAGTTTAAAAGCTTCAAGAGAATTTCAACAATTTGGAGAGGGATTTGAAAAGTTTCAATGGGAATGGGAAGAATTGGGACAAAATTTGGAAAATTTTGAAGGGACTTTGAAAAAATTTCCACTGGAATTTTAGCCATTTTTTTACATGAAATTGTAAACATGTGGACATGGATTTTGAAACTTCTAGAGAGAATTTTAAAAGCTTCAAGAGAATTTCAACAATTTTGAGAGGGATTTGAAAAGTTTCAATGGGAATGGGAAGAATTGGGACAAAAATTGGAAAATTTTTCAGGGACTTTGAAAAAATTTCAACTGGAATTTTAGCCATTTTTTGACGTGAAATTGTAAACATGTGGACATGGATTTTGAAAATTCTAGAGAGAATTTTAAAAGCTTCAAGAGAATTTCAACAATTTTGAGAGGGATTTGAAAAGTTTCAATGGGAATGGGAAGAATTGGGACAAAAATTGGAAAATTTTTCAGGGACTTTGAAAAAATTTCAACTGGAATTTTAGCCATTTTTTGACGTGAAATTGTAAACATGTGGACATGGATTTTGAAAATTCTAGAGAGAATTTTAAAAGCTTCAAGAGAATTTCAACAATTTGGAGAGGGATTGGAAAAGTTTCAATGGGAATGGGAAGAATTGGGACAAAAATTGGAAAATTTTTAAGGGACTTTGAAAAAATTTCAACTGGAATTTTAGCCATTTTTTGACGTGAAATTGTAAACATGTGGAAGTGGATTTTGAAAATTCTGGAGAGAATTTTAAAAGCTTCAAGAGAATTTCAACAATTTTGAGAGGGATTTGAAAAGTTTCAATGGGAATGGGAAGAATTGGGACAAAAATTGGAAAATTTTTCAGGGACTTTGAAAAAATTTCAACTGGAATTTTAGCCATTTTTTGACGTGAAATTGTAAACATGTGGACATGGATTTTGAAAATTCTAGAGAGAATTTTAAAAGCTTCAAGAGAATTTCAACAATTTTGAGAGGGATTTGAAAAGTTTCAATGGGAATGGGAAGAATTGGGACAAAAATTGGAAAATTTTTCAGGGACTTTGAAAAAATTTCAACTGGAATTTTAGCCATTTTTTGACGTGAAATTGTAAACATGTGGACATGGATTTTGAAAATTCTAGAGAGAATTTTAAAAGCTTCAAGAGAATTTCAACAATTTTGAGAGGGATTGGAAAAGTTTCAATGGGAATGGGAAGAATTGGGACAAAAATTGGAAAATTTTTAAGGGACTTTGAAAAAATTTCAACTGGAATTTTAGCCATTTTTTGACGTGAAATTGTAAACATGTGGAAGTGGATTTTGAAAATTCTGGAGAGAATTTTAAAAGCTTCAAGAGAATTTCAACAATTTTGAGAGGGATTTGAAAAGTTTCAATGGGAATGGGAAGAATTGGGACAAAAATTGGAAAATTTTTAAGGGACTTTGAAAAAATTTCAACTGGAATTTTAGCCATTTTTTGACGTGAAATTGTAAACATGTGGACATGGATTTTGAAAATTCTGGAGAGAATTTTAAAAGCTTCAAGAGAATTTCAAAAATTTTGAGAGGGATTTGAAAAGTTTCAATGGGAATGGGAAGAATTGGGACAAAAATTGGAAAATTTTGAAGGGACTTTGAAAAAATTTCAACTGGAATTTTAGCCATTTTTTGACGTGAAATTGTAAACATGTGGACATGGGTTTTGAAAATTCTAGAGAGAATTTTAAAAGCTTCAACAGAATTTCAACAATTTGGAGAGGGATTTGAAAAGTTTCAATGGGAATGGGAAGAATTGGGACAAAAACTGGAAAATTTTTAAGGGACTTTGAAAAAATTTCAACTGGAATTTTAGCCATTTTTTGACGTGAAATTGTAAACATGTGGACATGGATTTTGAAAATTCTAGAGAGAATTTTAAAAGCTTCAAGAGAATTTCAACCATTTTGAGAGGGATTTGAAAAGTTTCAATGGGAATGGGAAGAACTGGGACAAAAATTGGAAAATTTTAAGGGACTTTGAAAAAATTTCAACTGGAATTTTAGCATTTTTTATGTGAAATTGTAAACATGTGGACATGGATTCTGAAAATTCTAGAGAGAATTTTAAAAGCTTCAAGAGAATTTCAACAATTTGGAGAGGGATTTGAAAAGTTTCAATGGGAATGGGAAGAACTGGGACAAACATTGGAAAATTTTGAAGGGACTTTGAAAAAATTTCAACTGGAATTTTAGCCATTTTTTTATGTGAAATTGTAAACATGTGGACATGGATTTTGAAAATTCTAGAGAGAATTTTAAAAGCTTCAAGAGAATTTCAACAATTTTGAGAGGGATTTGAAAAGTTTCAATGAGAATGGGAAGAATTGGGACAAAAATTGGAAACTTTTTCAGGGACTTTGAAAAAATTTCCACTGGAATTTTAGCCATTTTTTGACGTGAAATTGTAAACATGTGGACATGGATTTTGAAAATTCTAGAGAGAATTTTAAAAGCTTCAAGAGAATTTCAACAATTTTGAGAGGGATTTGAAAAGTTTCAATGGGAATGGGAAGAATTGGGACAAAAATTGGAAAATTTTTCAGGGACTTTGAAAAAATTTCAACTGGAATTTTAGCCATTTTTTGACGTGAAATTGTAAACATGTGGACATGGGTTTTGAAAATTCTAGAGAGAATTTTAAAAACTTCAAGAGAATTTCAACAATTTGGAGAGGGATTTGAAAAGTTTCAATGGGAATGGGAAGAATTGGGACAAAAATTGGAAAATTTTGAAGGGACTTTGAAAAAATTTCAACTGGAATTTTAGCCATTTTTTGACGTGAAATTGTAAACATGTGGACATGGATTTTGAAATTTCTGGAGAGAATTTTAAAAGCTTCAAGAGAATTTCAACAATTTTGAGAGGGATTTGAAAAGTTTCAATGGGAATGGGAAGAATTGGGACAAAAATTGGAAAATTTTTCAGGGACTTTGAAAAAATTTCCACTGGAATTTTAGCCATTTTTTGACGTGAAATTGTAAACATGTGGACATGGATTTTGAAAATTCTAGAGAGAATTTTAAAAGCTTCAAGAGAATTTCAACCATTTTGAGAGGGATTTGAAAAGTTTCAATGGGAATGGGAAGAATTGGGACAAAAATTGGAAAAATTTTAAGGGACTTTGAAAGAATTTCAACTGGAATTTTAGCATTTTTTATGTGAAATTGTAAACATGTGGACATGGATTCTGAAAATTCTAGAGAGAATTTTAAAAGCTTCAAGAGAATTTCAACAATTTGGAGAGGGATTTGAAAAGTTTCAATGGGAATGGGAAGAACTGGGACAAACATTGGAAAATTTTGAAGGGACTTTGAAAAAATTTCAACTGGAATTTTAGCCATTTTTTGACGTGAAATTGTAAACATGTGGACATGGATTTTGAAAATTCTAGAGAGAATTTTAAAAGCTTCAAGAGAATTTCAACCATTTTGAGAGGGATTTGAAAAGTTTCAATGAGAATGGGAAGAATTGGGACAAAAATTGGAAAATTTTTAAGGGACTTTGAAAAAATTTCAACTGGAATTTTAGCCATTTTATTCCGTGAAATTGTAAACAT
The DNA here is from genome assembly GCF_964273445.1 of Streptopelia decaocto. NCBI lineage: Eukaryota > Metazoa > Chordata > Aves > Columbiformes > Columbidae > Streptopelia > Streptopelia decaocto. The sequence continues at coordinate 41,892 of NW_028117307.1, read as the reverse complement.
GTGGACATGGATTTTGAAAATTCTAGAGAGAATTTTAAAAGCTTCAAGAGAATTTCAACAATTTTGAGAGGGATTTGAAAAGTTTCAATGGGAATGGGAAGAATTGGGACAAAAATTGGAAAATTTTTCAGGGACTTTGAAAACATTTCAACTGGAATTTTAGCCATTTTTTGACGTGAAATTGTAAACATGTGGAAGTGGATTTTGAAAATTCTAGAGAGAATTTTAAAAGCTTCAAGAGAATTTCAACAATTTTGAGAGGGATTTGAAAAGTTTCAATGGGAATGGGAAGAATTGGGACAAAAATTGGAAAATTTTTCAGGGACTTTGAAAAAATTTCCACTGGAATTTTAGCCATTTTTTTACGTGAAATTGTAAACATGTGGACATGGATTTTGAAAATTCTAGAGAGAATTTTAAAAGCTTCAAGAGAATTTCAACCATTTTGAGAGGGATTTGAAAAGTTTCAATGGGAATGGGAAGAATTGGGACAAAAATTGGAAAATTTTTCAGGGACTTTGAAAAAATTTCAACTGGAATTGTAGCCATTTTTTGACGTGAAATTGTAAACATGTGGACATGGATTTTGAAAATTCTGGAGAGAATTTTAAAAACTTCAAGAGAATTTCAACAATTTTGAGAGGGATTTGAAAAGTTTCAATGGGAATGGGAAGAATTGGGACAAAAATTGGAAAATTTTTAAGGGACTTTGAAAAAATTTCAACTGGAATTTTAGCCATTTTTTGACGTGAAATTGTAAACATGTGGACATGGATTTTGAAAATTCTAGAGAGAATTTTAAAAGCTTCAAGAGAATTTCAACAATTTTGAGAGGGATTGGAAAAGTTTCAATGGGAATGGGAAGAATTGGGACAAAAATTGGAAAATTTTTAAGGGACTTTGAAAAAATTTCAACTGGAATTTTAGCCATTTTTTGACGTGAAATTGTAAACATGTGGACATGGATTTTGAAAATTCTAGAGAGAATTTTAAAAGCTTCAAGAGAATTTCAACAATTTTGAGAGGGATTTGAAAAGTTTCAATGGGAATGGGAAGAATTGGGACAAAAATTGGAAAATTTTTCAGGGACTTTGAAAAAATTTCAACTGGAATTTTAGCCATTTTTTGACGTGAAATTGTAAACATGTGGACGTGGATTTTGAAAATTCTAGAGAGAATTTTAAAAGCTTCAAGAGAATTTCAACAATTTTGAGAGGGATTGGAAAAGTTTCAATGGGAATGGGAAGAATTGGGACAAAAATTGGAAAATTTTTAAGGGACTTTGAAAAAATTTCAACTGGAATTTTAGCCATTTTTTGACGTGAAATTGTAAACATGTGGACATGGATTTTGAAAATTCTGGAGAGAATTTTAAAAGCTTCAAGAGAATTTCAACAATTTTGAGAGGGATTTGAAAAGTTTCAATGGGAATGGGAAGAATTGGGACAAAAATTGGAAAATTTTGAAGGGACTTTGAAAAAATTTCCACTGGAATTTTAGCCATTTTTTGACGTGAAATTGTAAACATGTGGACATGGATTTTGAAAATTCTAGAGAGAATTTTAAAAGCTTCAAGAGAATTTCAACAATTTTGAGAGGGATTTGAAAAGTTTCAATGGGAATGGGAAGAATTGGGACAAAAATTGGAAAATTTTTAAGGGACTTTGAAAAAATTTCAACTGGAATTTTAGCCATTTTTTGACGTGAAATTGTAAACATGTGGACATGGATTTTGAAATTTCTGGAGAGAATTTTAAAAGCTTCAAGAGAATTTCAACAATTTTGAGAGGGATTTGAAAAGTTTCAATGGGAATGGGAAGAATTGGGACAAAAATTGGAAAATTTTGAAGGGACTTTGAAAAAATTTCCACTGGAATTTTAGCCATTTTTTGACGTGAAATTGTAAACATGTGGACATGGATTTTGAAAATTCTAGAGAGAATTTTAAAAGCTTCAAGAGAATTTCAACCATTTTGAGAGGGATTTGAAAAGTTTCAATGGGAATGGGAAGAATTGGGACAAAAATTGGAAAAATTTTAAGGGACTTTGAAAGAATTTCAACTGGAATTTTAGCATTTTTTATGTGAATTTGTAAACATGTGGACATGGATTCTGAAAATTCTAGAGAGAATTTTAAAAGCTTCAAGAGAATTTCAACAATTTGGAGAGGGATTTGAAAAGTTTCAATGGGAATGGGAAGAACTGGGACAAACATTGGAAAATTTTTCAGGGACTTTGAAAAAATTTCAACTGGAATTTTAGCCATTTTTTGACGTGAAATTGTAAACATGTGGACATGGATTTTGAAAATTCTAGAGAGAATTTTAAAAGCTTCAAGAGAATTTCAACCATTTTGAGAGGGATTTGAAAAGTTTCAATGAGAATGGGAAGAATTGGGACAAAAATTGGAAAATTTTGAAGGGACTTTGAAAAAATTTCAACTGGAATTTTAGCCATTTTATTCCGTGAAATTGTAAACATGTGGACATGGATTTTGAAAATTCTAGAGAGAATTTTAAAAGCTTCAAGAGAATTTCAACAATTTTGAGAGGGATTTGAAAAGTTTCAATGGGAATGGGAAGAATTGGGACAAAAATTGGAAAATTTTTCAGGGACTTTGAAAAAATTTCAACTGGAATTTTAGCCATTTTTTGACGTGAAATTGTAAACATGTGGAAGTGGATTTTGAAAATTCTAGAGAGAATTTTAAAAGCTTCAAGAGAATTTCAACCATTTTGAGAGGGATTTGAAAAGTTTCAATGGGAATGGGAAGAATTGGGACAAAAATTGGAAAATTTTGAAGGGACTTTGAAAAAATTTCCACTGGAATTTTAGCCATTTTTTTGACGTGAAATTGTAAACATGTGGACATGGATTTTGAAAATTCTAGAGAGAATTTTAAAAGCTTCAAGAGAATTTCAACAATTTGGAGAGGGATTTGAAAAGTTTCAATGGGAATGGGAAGAATTGGGACAAAAATTGGAAAATTTTTAAGGGACTTGGAAAAAATTTCAACTGGAATTTTAGCCATTTTTTGACGTGAAATTGTAAACATGTGGACATGGATTTTGAAAATTCTGGAGAGAATTTTAAAAGCTTCAAGAGAATTTCAACAATTTTGAGAGGGATTGGAAAAGTTTCAATGGGAATGGGAAGAATTGGGACAAAAATTGGAAAATTTTTAAGGGACTTTGAAAAAATTTCAACTGGAATTTTAGCCATTTTTTTGACGTGAAATTGTAAACATGTGGACATGGATTTTGAAAATTCTAGAGAGAATTTTAAAAGCTTCAAGAGAATTTCAACAATTTGGAGAGGGATTTGAAAAGTTTCAATGGGAATGGGAAGAATTGGGACAAAAATTGGAAAATTTTGAAGGGACTTTGAAAAAATTTCCACTGGAATTTTAGCCATTTTTTGACGTGAAATTGTAAACATGTGGACATGGATTTTGAAAATTCTAGAGAGAATTTTAAAAGCTTCAAGAGAATTTCAACAATTTGGAGAGGGATTTGAAAAGTTTCAATGGGAATGGGAAGAATTGGGACAAAAATTGGAAAATTTTTCAGGGACTTTGAAAAAATTTCCACTGGAATTTTAGCCATTTTTTGACGTGAAATTGTAAACATGTGGAAGTGGATTTTGAAAATTCTAGAGAGAATTTTAAAAGCTTCAAGAGAATTTCAACCATTTTGAGAGGGATTTGAAAAGTTTCAATGGGAATGGGAAGAATTGGGACAAAAATTGGAAAATTTTTCAGGGACTTTGAAAACATTTCCACTGGAATTTTAGCCATTTTTTGACGTGAAATTGTAAACATGTGGACATGGGTTTTGAAAATTCTAGAGAGAATTTTAAAAACTTCAAGAGAATTTCAACAATTTGGAGAGGGATTTGAAAAGTTTCAATGGGAATGGGAAGAATTGGGACAAAAATTGGAAAATTTTTAAGGGACTTTGAAAAAATTTCCACTGGAATTTTAGCCATTTTTTGACGTGAAATTGTAAACATGTGGAAGTGGATTTTGAAAATTCTAGAGAGAATTTTAAAAGCTTCAAGAGAATTTCAACAATTTTGAGAGGGATTTGAAAAGTTTCAATGGGAATGGGAAGAATTGGGACAAAAATTGGAAAATTTTTAAGGGACTTTGAAAACATTTCCACTGGAATTTTAGCCATTTTTTGACGTGAAATTGTAAACATGTGGACATGGATTTTGAAAATTCTAGAGAGAATTTTAAAAGCTTCAAGAGAATTTCAACAATTTTGAGAGGGATTTGAAAAGTTTCAATGGGAATGGGAAGAATTGGGACAAAAATTGGAAAATTTTTCAGGGACTTTGAAAAAATTTCAACTGGAATTGTAGCCATTTTTTGACGTGAAATTGTAAACATGTGGACATGGATTTTGAAAATTCTGGAGAGAATTTTAAAAACTTCATGAGAAATTCAACAATTTTGAGAGGGATTTGAAAAGTTTCAATGGGAATGGGAAGAATTGGGACAAAAATTGGAAAATTTTTAAGGGACTTTGAAAAAATTTCCACTGGAATTTTAGCCATTTTTTGACGTGAAATTGTAAACATGTGGACATGGATTTTGAAAATTCTAGAGAGAATTTTAAAAGCTTCAAGAGAATTTCAACAATTTTGAGAGGGATTTGAAAAGTTTCAATGGGTATGGGAAGAATTGGGACAAAAATTGGAAAATTTTTCAGGGACTTTGAAAAAATTTCAACTGGAATTGTAGCCATTTTTTGACGTGAAATTGTAAACATGTGGACATGGATTTTGAAAATTCTGGAGAGAAGTTTAAAAGCTTCAAGAGAATTTCAACAATTTGGAGAGGGATTTGAAAAGTTTCAATGGGAATGGGAAGAATTGGGACAAAAATTGGAAAATTTTTCAGGGACTTTGAAAAAATTTCCACTGGAATTTTAGCCATTTTTTGACGTGAAATTGTAAACATGTGGACATGGATTTTGAAAATTCTGGAGAGAAGTTTAAAAGCTTCAAGAGAATTTCAACAATTTGGAGAGGGATTTGAAAAGTTTCAATGGGAATGGGAAGAATTGGGACAAAAATTGGAAAATTTTTAAGGGACTTTGAAAAAATTTCCACTGGAATTTTAGCCATTTTTTGACGTGAAATTGTAAACATGTGGAAGTGGATTTTGAAAATTCTAGAGAGAATTTTAAAAGCTTCAAGAGAATTTCAACAATTTTGAGAGGGATTTGAAAAGTTTCAATGGGAATGGGAAGAATTGGGACAAAAATTGGAAAATTTTTCAGGGACTCTGAAAAAATTTCAACTGGAATTTTAGCCATTTTTTGACGTGAAATTGTAAACATGTGGACATGGATTTTGAAAATTCTAGAGAGAATTTTAAAAGCTTCAAGAGAATTTCAACAATTTTGAGAGGGATTTGAAAAGTTTCAATGGGAATGGGAAGAATTGGGACAAAAATTGGAAAATTTTTAAGGGACTTTGAAAAAATTTCAACTGGAATTTTAGCATTTTTTATGTGAAATTGTAAACATGTGGACATGGATTCTGAAAATTCTAGAGAGAATTTTAAAAGCTTCAAGAGAATTTCAACAATTTGGAGAGGGATTTGAAAAGTTTCAATGGGAATGGGAAGAATTGGGACAAAAATTGGAAAATTTTGAAGGGACTTTGAAAAAATTTCCACTGGAATTTTAGCCATTTTTTGACGTGAAATTGTAAACATGTGGACATGGATTTTGAAAATTCTAGAGAGAATTTTAAAAGCTTCAAGAGAATTTCAACAATTTTGAGAGGGATTTGAAAAGTTTCAATGGGAATGGGAAGAATTGGGACAAAAATTGGAAAATTTTTAAGGGACTTTGAAAAAATTTCAACTGGAATTTTAGCCATTTTTTGACGTGAAATTGTAAACATGTGGACATGGATTTTGAAATTTCTGGAGAGAATTTTAAAAGCTTCAAGAGAATTTCAACAATTTTGAGAGGGATTTGAAAAGTTTCAATGGGAATGGGAAGAATTGGGACAAAAATTGGAAAATTTTGAAGGGACTTTGAAAAAATTTCCACTGGAATTTTAGCCATTTTTTGACGTGAAATTGTAAACATGTGGACATGGATTTTGAAAATTCTAGAGAGAATTTTAAAAGCTTCAAGAGAATTTCAACCATTTTGAGAGGGATTTGAAAAGTTTCAATGGGAATGGGAAGAATTGGGACAAAAATTGGAAAAATTTTAAGGGACTTTGAAAGAATTTCAACTGGAATTTTAGCATTTTTTATGTGAATTTGTAAACATGTGGACATGGATTCTGAAAATTCTAGAGAGAATTTTAAAAGCTTCAAGAGAATTTCAACAATTTGGAGAGGGATTTGAAAAGTTTCAATGGGAATGGGAAGAACTGGGACAAACATTGGAAAATTTTTCAGGGACTTTGAAAAAATTTCAACTGGAATTTTAGCCATTTTTTGACGTGAAATTGTAAACATGTGGACATGGATTTTGAAAATTCTAGAGAGAATTTTAAAAGCTTCAAGAGAATTTCAACCATTTTGAGAGGGATTTGAAAAGTTTCAATGAGAATGGGAAGAATTGGGACAAAAATTGGAAAATTTTGAAGGGACTTTGAAAAAATTTCAACTGGAATTTTAGCCATTTTATTCCGTGAAATTGTAAACATGTGGACATGGATTTTGAAAATTCTAGAGAGAATTTTAAAAGCTTCAAGAGAATTTCAACAATTTTGAGAGGGATTTGAAAAGTTTCAATGGGAATGGGAAGAATTGGGACAAAAATTGGAAAATTTTTCAGGGACTTTGAAAAAATTTCAACTGGAATTTTAGCCATTTTTTGACGTGAAATTGTAAACATGTGGAAGTGGATTTTGAAAATTCTAGAGAGAATTTTAAAAGCTTCAAGAGAATTTCAACCATTTTGAGAGGGATTTGAAAAGTTTCAATGGGAATGGGAAGAATTGGGACAAAAATTGGAAAATTTTGAAGGGACTTTGAAAAAATTTCCACTGGAATTTTAGCCATTTTTTTGACGTGAAATTGTAAACATGTGGACATGGATTTTGAAAATTCTAGAGAGAATTTTAAAAGCTTCAAGAGAATTTCAACAATTTGGAGAGGGATTTGAAAAGTTTCAATGGGAATGGGAAGAATTGGGACAAAAATTGGAAAATTTTTAAGGGACTTGGAAAAAATTTCAACTGGAATTTTAGCCATTTTTTGACGTGAAATTGTAAACATGTGGACATGGATTTTGAAAATTCTGGAGAGAATTTTAAAAGCTTCAAGAGAATTTCAACAATTTTGAGAGGGATTGGAAAAGTTTCAATGGGAATGGGAAGAATTGGGACAAAAATTGGAAAATTTTTAAGGGACTTTGAAAAAATTTCAACTGGAATTTTAGCCATTTTTTTGACGTGAAATTGTAAACATGTGGACATGGATTTTGAAAATTCTAGAGAGAATTTTAAAAGCTTCAAGAGAATTTCAACAATTTTGAGAGGGATTTGAAAAGTTTCAATGGGAATGGGAAGAATTGGGACAAAAATTGGAAAATTTTGAAGGGACTTTGAAAAAATTTCCACTGGAATTTTAGCCATTTTTTGACGTGAAATTGTAAACATGTGGACATGGATTTTGAAAATTCTAGAGAGAATTTTAAAAGCTTCAAGAGAATTTCAACAATTTGGAGAGGGATTTGAAAAGTTTCAATGGGAATGGGAAGAATTGGGACAAAAATTGGAAAATTTTTCAGGGACTTTGAAAAAATTTCCACTGGAATTTTAGCCATTTTTTGACGTGAAATTGTAAACATGTGGAAGTGGATTTTGAAAATTCTAGAGAGAATTTTAAAAGCTTCAAGAGAATTTCAACCATTTTGAGAGGGATTTGAAAAGTTTCAATGGGAATGGGAAGAATTGGGACAAAAATTGGAAAATTTTTCAGGGACTTTGAAAACATTTCCACTGGAATTTTAGCCATTTTTTGACGTGAAATTGTAAACATGTGGACATGGGTTTTGAAAATTCTAGAGAGAATTTTAAAAACTTCAAGAGAATTTCAACAATTTGGAGAGGGATTTGAAAAGTTTCAATGGGAATGGGAAGAATTGGGACAAAAATTGGAAAATTTTTAAGGGACTTTGAAAAAATTTCCACTGGAATTTTAGCCATTTTTTGACGTGAAATTGTAAACATGTGGAAGTGGATTTTGAAAATTCTAGAGAGAATTTTAAAAGCTTCAAGAGAATTTCAACAATTTTGAGAGGGATTTGAAAAGTTTCAATGGGAATGGGAAGAATTGGGACAAAAATTGGAAAATTTTTAAGGGACTTTGAAAACATTTCCACTGGAATTTTAGCCATTTTTTGACGTGAAATTGTAAACATGTGGACATGGATTTTGAAAATTCTAGAGAGAATTTTAAAAGCTTCAAGAGAATTTCAACAATTTTGAGAGGGATTTGAAAAGTTTCAATGGGAATGGGAAGAATTGGGACAAAAATTGGAAAATTTTTCAGGGACTTTGAAAAAATTTCAACTGGAATTGTAGCCATTTTTTGACGTGAAATTGTAAACATGTGGACATGGATTTTGAAAATTCTGGAGAGAATTTTAAAAACTTCATGAGAAATTCAACAATTTTGAGAGGGATTTGAAAAGTTTCAATGGGAATGGGAAGAATTGGGACAAAAATTGGAAAATTTTTAAGGGACTTTGAAAAAATTTCCACTGGAATTTTAGCCATTTTTTGACGTGAAATTGTAAACATGTGGACATGGATTTTGAAAATTCTAGAGAGAATTTTAAAAGCTTCAAGAGAATTTCAACAATTTTGAGAGGGATTTGAAAAGTTTCAATGGGTATGGGAAGAATTGGGACAAAAATTGGAAAATTTTTCAGGGACTTTGAAAAAATTTCAACTGGAATTGTAGCCATTTTTTGACGTGAAATTGTAAACATGTGGACATGGATTTTGAAAATTCTGGAGAGAAGTTTAAAAGCTTCAAGAGAATTTCAACAATTTGGAGAGGGATTTGAAAAGTTTCAATGGGAATGGGAAGAATTGGGACAAAAATTGGAAAATTTTTCAGGGACTTTGAAAAAATTTCCACTGGAATTTTAGCCATTTTTTGACGTGAAATTGTAAACATGTGGACATGGATTTTGAAAATTCTGGAGAGAAGTTTAAAAGCTTCAAGAGAATTTCAACAATTTGGAGAGGGATTTGAAAAGTTTCAATGGGAATGGGAAGAATTGGGACAAAAATTGGAAAATTTTTAAGGGACTTTGAAAAAATTTCCACTGGAATTTTAGCCATTTTTTGACGTGAAATTGTAAACATGTGGAAGTGGATTTTGAAAATTCTAGAGAGAATTTTAAAAGCTTCAAGAGAATTTCAACAATTTTGAGAGGGATTTGAAAAGTTTCAATGGGAATGGGAAGAATTGGGACAAAAATTGGAAAATTTTTCAGGGACTCTGAAAAAATTTCAACTGGAATTTTAGCCATTTTTTGACGTGAAATTGTAAACATGTGGACATGGATTTTGAAAATTCTAGAGAGAATTTTAAAAGCTTCAAGAGAATTTCAACAATTTTGAGAGGGATTTGAAAAGTTTCAATGGGAATGGGAAGAATTGGGACAAAAATTGGAAAATTTTTAAGGGACTTTGAAAAAATTTCAACTGGAATTTTAGCATTTTTTATGTGAAATTGTAAACATGTGGACATGGATTCTGAAAATTCTAGAGAGAATTTTAAAAGCTTCAAGAGAATTTCAACAATTTGGAGAGGGATTTGAAAAGTTTCAATGGGAATGGGAAGAATTGGGACAAAAATTGGAAAATTTTGAAGGGACTTTGAAAAAATTTCCACTGGAATTTTAGCCATTTTTTGACGTGAAATTGTAAACATGTGGACATGGATTTTGAAAATTCTAGAGAGAATTTTAAAAGCTTCAAGAGAATTTCAACAATTTTGAGAGAGATTTGAAAAGTTTCAATGGGAATGGGAAGAATTGGGACAAAAATTGGAAAATTTTTCAGGGACTTTGAAAAAATTTCCACTGGAATTTTAGCCATTTTTTGACGTGAAATTGTAAACATGTGGACATGGATTTTGAAAATTCTGGAGAGAATTTTAAAAGCTTCAAGAGAATTTCAACAATTTTGAGAGGGATTTGAAAAGTTTCAATGGGAATGGGAAGAATTGGGACAAAAATTGGAAAATTTTTCAGGGACTTTGAAAAAATTTCAACTGGAATTTTAGCCATTTTTTGACGTGAAATTGTAAACATGTGGACATGGATTTTGAAAATTCTAGAGAGAATTTTAAAAGCTTCAAGAGAATTTCAACAATTTTGAGAGGGATTTGAAAAGTTTCAATGGGAATGGGAAGAATTGGGACAAAAATTGGAAAATTTTTCAGGGACTTTGAAAAAATTTCCACTGGAATTTTAGCCATTTTTTGACGTGAAATTGTAAACATGTGGACATGGATTTTGAAAATTCTGGAGAGAATTTTAAAAGCTTCAAGAGAATTTCAACAATTTTGAGAGGGATTTGAAAAGTTTCAATGGGAATGGGAAGAATTGGGACAAAAATTGGAAAATTTTTAAGGGACTTTGAAAAAATTTCAACTGGAATTTTAGCCATTTTTTGACGTGAAATTGTAAACATGTGGACATGGATTTTGAAAATTCTAGAGAGAATTTTAAAAGCTTCAAGAGAATTTCAACCATTTTGAGAGGGATTTGAAAAGTTTCAATGGGAATGGGAAGAATTGGGACAAAAATTGGAAAATTTTTAAGGGACTTTGAAAAAATTTCCACTGGAATTTTAGCCATTTTTTGACGTGAAATTGTAAACATGTGGAAGTGGATTTTGAAAATTCTAGAGAGAATTTTAAAAGCTTCAAGAGAATTTCAACAATTTTGAGAGGGATTTGAAAAGTTTCAATGGGAATGGGAAGAATTGGGACAAAAATTGGAAAATTTTTAAGGGACTTTGAAAACATTTCCACTGGAATTTTAGCCATTTTTTGACGTGAAATTGTAAACATGTGGACATGGATTTTGAAAATTCTAGAGAGAATTTTAAAAGCTTCAAGAGAATTTCAACAATTTTGAGAGGGATTTGAAAAGTTTCAATGGGAATGGGAAGAATTGGGACAAAAATTGGAAAATTTTTCAGGGACTTTGAAAAAATTTCAACTGGAATTTTAGCCATTTTTTGACGTGAAATTGTAATCATGTGGACATGGATTTTGAAAATTCTGGAGAGAATTTTAAAAGCTTCAAGAGAATTTCAACCATTTTGAGAGGGATTTGAAAAGTTTCAATGGGAATGGGAAGAATTGGGACAAACATTGGAAAATTTTGAAGGGACTTTGAAAACATTTCCACTGGAATTTTAGCCATTTTTTGACGTGAAATTGTAAACATGTGGACATGGATTTTGAAAATTCTAGAGAGAATTTTAAAAGCTTCAAGAGAATTTCAACAATTTGGAGAGGGATTTGAAAAGTTTCAATGGGAATGGGAAGAATTGGGACAAAAATTGGAAAATTTTTAAGGGACTTTGAAAACATTTCCACTGGAATTTTAGCCATTTTTTGACGTGAAATTGTAAACATGTGGACATGGATTTTGAAAATTCTAGAGAGAATTTTAAAAGCTTCAAGAGAATTTCAACCATTTTGAGAGGGATTTGAAAAGTTTCAATGGGAATGGGAAGAATTGGGACAAAAATTGGAAAATTTTTCAGGGACTTTGAAAAAATTTCAATTGGAATTGTAGCCATTTTTTGACGTGAAATTGTAAACATGTGGACATGGATTTTGAAAATTCTGGAGAGAATTTTAAAAACTTCATGAGAATTTCAACAATTTTGAGAGGGATTTGAAAAGTTTCAATGGGAATGGGAAGAATTGGGACAAAAATTGGAAAATTTTTAAGGGACTTTGAAAAAATTTCCACTGGAATTTTAGCCATTTTTTGACGTGAAATTGTAAACATGTGGACATGGATTTTGAAAATTCTAGAGAGAATTTGAAAAGCTTCAAGAGAATTTCAACAATTTTGAGAGGGATTTGAAAAGTTTCAATGGGAATGGGAAGAATTGGGACAAAAATTGGAAAATTTTTCAGGGACTTTGAAAAAATTTCAACTGGAATTTTAGCCATTTTTTGACGTGAAATTGTAAACATGTGGACATGGATTTTGAAAATTCTGGAGAGAAGTTTAAAAGCTTCAAGAGAATTTCAACAATTTGGAGAGGTATTTGAAAAGTTTCAATGGGAATGGGAAGAATTGGGACAAAAATTGGAAAATTTTGAAGGGACTTTGAAAAAATTTCCACTGGAATTTTAGCCATTTTTTGACGTGAAATTGTAAACATGTGGACATGGATTTTGAAAATTCTGGAGAGAAGTTTAAAAGCTTCAAGAGAATTTCAACAATTTGGAGAGGGATTTGAAAAGTTTCAATGGGAATGGGAAGAATTGGGACAAAAATTGGAAAATTTTTCAGGGACTTTGAATAAATTTCCACTGGAATTTTAGCCATTTTTTGACGTGAAATTGTAAACATGTGGACATGGATTTTGAAAATTCTGGAGAGAATTTTAAAAGCTTCAAGAGAATTTCAACAATTTTGAGAGGGATTTGAAAAGTTTCAATGGGAATGGGAAGAATTGGGACAAAAATTGGAAAATTTTTAAGGGACTTTGAAAAAATTTCAACTGGAATTTTAGCCATTTTTTGACGTGAAATTGTAAACATGTGGACATGGATTTTGAAAATTCTAGAGAGAATTTTAAAAGCTTCAAGAGAATTTCAACAATTTTGAGAGGGATTTGAAAAGTTTCAATGGGAATGGGAAGAATTGGGACAAAAATTGGAAAATTTTTCAGGGACTTTGAAAAAATTTCCACTGGAATTTTAGCCATTTTTTGACGTGAAATTGTAAACATGTGGACATGGATTTTGAAAATTCTAGAGAGAATTTTAAAAGCTTCAAGAGAATTTCAACCATTTTGAGAGGGATTTGAAAAGTTTCAATGGGAATGGGAAGAATTGGGACAAAAATTCGAAAATTTTTAAGGGACTTTGAAAAAATTTCAACTGGAATTGTAGCCATTTTTTGACGTGAAATTGTAAACATGTGGACATGGATTTTGAAAATTCTAGAGAGAATTTGAAAAGCTTCAAGAGAATTTCAACCATTTTGAGAGGGATTTGAAAAGTTTCAATGGGAATGGGAAGAATTGGGACAAAAATTGGAAAATTTTTCAGGGACTTTGAAAAAATTTCCACTGGAATTTTAGCCATTTTTTGACGTGAAATTGTAAACATGTGGACATGGGTTTTGAAAATTCTAGAGAGAATTTTAAAAACTTCAAGAGAATTTCAACAATTTGGAGAGGGATTTGAAAAGTTTCAATGGGAATGGGAAGAATTGGGACAAAAATTGGAAAATTTTTAAGGGACTTTGAAAAAATTTCAACTGGAATTTTAGCCATTTTTTGACGTGAAATTGTAAACATGTGGACATGGATTTTGAAATTTCTGGAGAGAATTTTAAAAGCTTCAAGAGAATTTCAACAATTTTGAGAGGGATTTGAAAAGTTTCAATGGGAATGGGAAGAATTGGGACAAAAATTGGAAAATTTTTCAGGGACTTTGAAAAAATTTCCACTGGAATTTTAGCCATTTTTTGACGTGAAATTGTAAACATGTGGACATGGATTTTGAAAATTATAGAGAGAATTTTAAAAGCTTCAAGAGAATTTCAACCATTTTGAGAGGGATTTGAAAAGTTTCAATGGGAATGGGAAGAATTGGGACAAAAATTGGAAAAATTTTAAGGGACTTTGAAAAAATTTCAACTGGAATTTTAGCATTTTTTATGTGAAATTGTAAACATGTGGACATGGATTCTGAAAATTCTAGAGAGAATTTTAAAAGCTTCAAGAGAATTTCAACAATTTGGAGAGGGATTTGAAAAGTTTCAATGGGAATGGGAAGAATTGGGACAAACATTGGAAAATTTTGAAGGGACTTTGAAAAAATTTCAACTGGAATTTTAGCCATTTTTTTATGTGAAATTGTAAACATGTGGACATGGATTTTGAAAATTCTAGAGAGAATTTTAAAAGCTTCAAGAGAATTTCAACCATTTTGAGAGGGATTTGAAAAGTTTCAATGAGAATGGGAAGAATTGGGACAAACATTGGAAAATTTTTAAGGGACTTTGAAAAAATTTCAACTGGAATTTTAGCCATTTTTTGACGTGAAATTGTAAACATGTGGACATGGATTTTGAAAATTCTAGAGAGAATTTTAAAAGCTTCAAGAGAATTTCAACAATTTTGAGAGGGATTTGAAAAGTTTCAATGGGAATGGGAAGAATTGGGACAAAAATTGGAAAATTTTTCAGGGACTTTGAAAAAATTTCAACTGGAATTTTAGCCATTTTTTGACGTGAAATTGTAAACATGTGGACATGGATTTTGAAAATTCTAGAGAGAATTTTAAAAGCTTCAACAGAATTTCAACAATTTTGAGAGGGATTTGAAAAGTTTCAATGGGAATGGGAAGAATTGGGACAAAAATTGGAAAATTTTTCAGGGACTTTGAAAAAATTTCCACTGGAATTTTAGCCATTTTTTTACGTGAAATTGTAAACATGTGGACATGGATTTTGAAAATTCTAGAGAGAATTTTAAAAGCTTCAAGAGAATTTCAACAATTTTGAGAGGGATTTGAAAAGTTTCAATGGGAATGGGAAGAATTGGGACAAAAATTGGAAAATTTTTCAGGGACTTTGAAAAAATTTCCACTGGAATTTTAGCCATTTTTTGACGTGAAATTGTAAACATGTGGACATGGATTTTGAAAATTCTAGAGAGAATTTTAAAAGCTTCAAGAGAATTTCAACAATTTTGAGAGGGATTTGAAAAGTTTCAATGGGAATGGGAAGAATTGGGACAAAAATTGGAAAATTTTTCAGGGACTCTGAAAAAATTTCAACTGGAATTTTAGCCATTTTTTGACGTGAAATTGTAAACATGTGGACATGGATTTTGAAAATTCTAGAGAGAATTTTAAAAGCTTCAAGAGAATTTCAACCATTTTGAGAGGGATTTGAAAAGTTTCAATGGGAATGGGAAGAATTGGGACAAAAATTGGAAAATTTTTCAGGGACTTTGAAAAAATTTCCACTGGAATTTTAGCCATTTTTTGACGTGAAATTGTAAACATGTGGACATGGATTTTGAAAATTCTAGAGAGAATTTTAAAAGCTTCAAGAGAATTTCAACAATTTTGAGAGGGATTTGAAAAGTTTCAATGGGAATGGGAAGAATTGGGACAAAAATTGGAAAATTTTTAAGGGACTTTGAAAAAATTTCAACTGGAATTTTAGCATTTTTTATGTGAAATTGTAAACATGTGGACATGGATTCTGAAAATTCTAGAGAGAATTTTAAAAGCTTCAAGAGAATTTCAACAATTTGGAGAGGGATTTGAAAAGTTTCAATGGGAATGGGAAGAATTGGGACAAAAATTGGAAAACTTTTAAGGGACTTTGAAAAAATTTCAACTGGAATTTTAGCATTTTTTGACGTGAAATTGTAAACATGTGGACATGGATTTTGAAAATTCTAGAGAGAATTTTAAAAGCTTCAAGAGAATTTCAACAATTTTGAGAGGGATTTGAAAAGTTTCAATGGGAATGGGAAGAATTGGGACAAAAATTGGAAAATTTTTAAGGGACTTTGAAAAAATTTCAACTGGAATTTTAGCCATTTTTTTATGTGAAATTGTAAACATGTGGACATGGATTTTGAAAATTCTAGAGAGAATTTTAAAAGCTTCAAGAGAATTTCAACAATTTTGAGAGGGATTTGAAAAGTTTCAATGGGAATGGGAAGAATTGGGACAAAAATTGGAAAATTTTTAAGGGACTTTGAAAAAATTTCAACTGGAATTTTAGCCATTTTTTGACGTGAAATTGTAAACATGTGGACATGGATTTTGAAAATTCTGGAGAGAATTTTAAAAGCTTCAAGAGAATTTCAACCATTTTGAGAGGGATTTGAAAAGTTTCAATGGGAATGGGAAGAATTGGGACAAAAATTGGAAAATTTTTCAGGGACTTTGAAAAAATTTCCACTGGAATTTTAGCCATTTTTTGACGTGAAATTGTAAACATGTGGACATGGATTTTGAAAATTCTAGAGAGAATTTTAAAAGCTTCAAGAGAATTTCAACCATTTTGAGAGGGATTTGAAAAGTTTCAATGGGAATGGGAAGAATTGGGACAAAAATTGGAAAATTTTTAAGGGACTTTGAAAAAATTTCAACTGGAATTTTAGCATTTTTTGACGTGAAATTGTAAACATGTGGACATGGATTTTGAAAATTCTAGAGAGAATTTTAAAAGCTTCAAGAGAATTTCAACAATTTTGAGAGGGATTTGAAAAGTTTCAATGGGAATGGGAAGAATTGGGACAAAAATTGGAAAATTTTTAAGGGACTTTGAAAAAATTTCAACTGGAATTTTAGCCATTTTTTTATGTGAAATTGTAAACATGTGGACATGGATTTTGAAAATTCTAGAGAGAATTTAAAAAGCTTCAAGAGAATTTCAACAATTTTGAGAGGGATTTGAAAAGTTTCAATGGGAATGGGAAGAATTGGGACAAAAATTGGAAAATTTTTAAGGGACTTTGAAAAAATTTCAACTGGAATTTTAGCCATTTTTTGACGTGAAATTGTAAACATGTGGACATGGATTTTGAAAATTCTGGAGAGAATTTTAAAAGCTTCAAGAGAATTTCAACCATTTTGAGAGGGATTTGAAAAGTTTCAATGGGAATGGGAAGAATTGGGACAAAAATTGGAAAATTTTTCAGGGACTTTGAAAAAATTTCCACTGGAATTTTAGCCATTTTTTGACGTGAAATTGTAAACATGTGGACATGGATTTTGAAAATTCTAGAGAGAATTTTAAAAGCTTCAAGAGAATTTCAACCATTTTGAGAGGGATTTGAAAAGTTTCAATGGGAATGGGAAGAATTGGGACAAAAATTGGAAAAATTTTAAGGGACTTTGAAAAAATTTTAACTGGAATTTTAGCATTTTTTATGTGAAATTGTAAACATGTGGACATGGATTTTGAAAATTCTAGAGAGAATTTTAAAAGCTTCAAGAGAATTTCAACAATTTGGAGAGGGATTTGAAAAGTTTCAATGGGAATGGGAAGAATTGGGACAAACATTGGAAAATTTTTAAGGGACTTTGAAAAAATTTCAACTGGAATTGTAGCCATTTTTTGACGTGAAATTGTAAACATGTGGACATGGATTTTGAAAATTCTAGAGAGAATTTTAAAAGCTTCAAGAGAATTTCAACCATTTTGAGAGGGATTTGAAAAGTTTCAATGGGAATGGGAAGAATTGGGACAAAAATTGGAAAATTTTTCAGGGACTTTGAAAAAATTTCCACTGGAATTTTAGCCATTTTTTGACGTGAAATTGTAAACATGTGGACATGGGTTTTGAAAATTCTAGAGAGAATTTTAAAAACTTCAAGAGAATTTCAACAATTTGGAGAGGGATTTGAAAAGTTTCAATGGGAATGGGAAGAATTGGGACAAAAATTGGAAAATTTTTAAGGGACTTTGAAAAAATTTCAACTGGAATTTTAGCCATTTTTTGACGTGAAATTGTAAACATGTGGACATGGATTTTGAAATTTCTGGAGAGAATTTTAAAAGCTTCAAGAGAATTTCAACAATTTTGAGAGGGATTTGAAAAGTTTCAATGGGAATGGGAAGAATTGGGACAAAAATTGGAAAATTTTTCAGGGACTTTGAAAAAATTTCCACTGGAATTTTAGCCATTTTTTGACGTGAAATTGTAAACATGTGGACATGGATTTTGAAAATTCTAGAGAGAATTTTAAAAGCTTCAAGAGAATTTCAACCATTTTGAGAGGGATTTGAAAAGTTTCAATGGGAATGGGAAGAATTGGGACAAAAATTGGAAAAATTTTAAGGGACTTTGAAAAAATTTCAACTGGAATTTTAGCATTTTTTATGTGAAATTGTAAACATGTGGACATGGATTCTGAAAATTCTAGAGAGAATTTTAAAAGCTTCAAGAGAATTTCAACAATTTGGAGAGGGATTTGAAAAGTTTCAATGGGAATGGGAAGAATTGGGACAAAAATTGGAAAATTTTGAAGGGACTTTGAAAAAATTTCAACTGGAATTTTAGCCATTTTTTTATGTGAAATTGTAAACATGTGGACATGGATTTTGAAAATTCTAGAGAGAATTTTAAAAGCTTCAAGAGAATTTCAACCATTTTGAGAGGGATTTGAAAAGTTTCAATGAGAATGGGAAGAATTGGGACAAACATTGGAAAATTTTTAAGGGACTTTGAAAAAATTTCCACTGGAATTTTAGCCATTTTTTGACGTGAAATTGTAAACATGTGGACATGGATTTTGAAAATTCTGGAGAGAATTTTAAGAGCTTCAAGAGAATTTCAACAATTTGGAGAGGGATTTGAAAAGTTTCAATGGGAATGGGAAGAATTGGGACAAAAATTGGAAAACTTTTAAGGGACTTTGAAAAAATTTCAACTGGAATTTTAGCATTTTTTGACGTGAAATTGTAAACATGTGGACATGGATTTTGAAAATTCTAGAGAGAATTTTAAAAGCTTCAAGAGAATTTCAACAATTTTGAGAGGGATTTGAAAAGTTTCAATGGGAATGGGAAGAATTGGGACAAAAATTGGAAAATTTTTCAGGGACTTTGAAAAAATTTCCACTGGAATTTTAGCCATTTTTTTATGTGAAATTGTAAACATGTGGACATGGATTTTGAAAATTCTAGAGAGAATTTTAAAAGCTTCAAGAGAATTTCAACAATTTTGAGAGGGATTTGAAAAGTTTCAATGGGAATGGGAAGAATTGGGAGAAAAATTGGAAAATTTTTAAGGGACTTTGAAAAAATTTCAACTGGAATTTTAGCCATTTTTTGACGTGAAATTGTAAACATGTGGACATGGATTTTGAAAATTCTGGAGAGAATTTTAAAAGCTTCAAGAGAATTTCAACCATTTTGAGAGGGATTTGAAAAGTTTCAATGGGAATGGGAAGAATTGGGACAAAAATTGGAAAATTTTTCAGGGACTTTGAAAAAATTTCCACTGGAATTTTAGCCATTTTTTGACGTGAAATTGTAAACATGTGGACATGGATTTTGAAAATTCTAGAGAGAATTTTAAAAGCTTCAAGAGAATTTCAACCATTTTGAGAGGGATTTGAAAAGTTTCAATGGGAATGGGAAGAATTGGGACAAAAATTGGAAAATTTTTAAGGGACTTTGAAAAAATTTCAACTGGAATTTTAGCATTTTTTGACGTGAAATTGTAAACATGTGGACATGGATTTTGAAAATTCTAGAGAGAATTTTAAAAGCTTCAAGAGAATTTCAACAATTTTGAGAGGGATTTGAAAAGTTTCAATGGGAATGGGAAGAATTGGGACAAAAATTGGAAAATTTTTAAGGGACTTTGAAAAAATTTCAACTGGAATTTTAGCCATTTTTTTATGTGAAATTGTAAACATGTGGACATGGATTTTGAAAATTCTAGAGAGAATTTTAAAAGCTTCAAGAGAATTTCAACAATTTTGAGAGGGATTTGAAAAGTTTCAATGGGAATGGGAAGAATTGGGAGAAAAATTGGAAAATTTTTAAGGGACTTTGAAAAAATTTCAACTGGAATTTTAGCCATTTTTTGACGTGAAATTGTAAACATGTGGACATGGATTTTGAAAATTCTGGAGAGAATTTTAAAAGCTTCAAGAGAATTTCAACCATTTTGAGAGGGATTTGAAAAGTTTCAATGGGAATGGGAAGAATTGGGACAAAAATTGGAAAATTTTTCAGGGACTTTGAAAAAATTTCCACTGGAATTTTAGCCATTTTTTGACGTGAAATTGTAAACATGTGGACATGGATTTTGAAAATTCTAGAGAGAATTTTAAAAGCTTCAAGAGAATTTCAACCATTTTGAGAGGGATTTGAAAAGTTTCAATGGGAATGGGAAGAATTGGGACAAAAATTGGAAAAATTTTAAGGGACTTTGAAAAAATTTTAACTGGAATTTTAGCATTTTTTATGTGAAATTGTAAACATGTGGACATGGATTTTGAAAATTCTAGAGAGAATTTTAAAAGCTTCAAGAGAATTTCAACAATTTGGAGAGGGATTTGAAAAGTTTCAATGGGAATGGGAAGAATTGGGACAAACATTGGAAAATTTTTAAGGGACTTTGAAAAAATTTCAACTGGAATTGTAGCCATTTTTTGACGTGAAATTGTAAACATGTGGACATGGATTTTGAAAATTCTAGAGAGAATTTTAAAAGCTTCAAGAGAATTTCAACCATTTTGAGAGGGATTTGAAAAGTTTCAATGGGAATGGGAAGAATTGGGACAAAAATTGGAAAATTTTTCAGGGACTTTGAAAAAATTTCCACTGGAATTTTAGCCATTTTTTGACGTGAAATTGTAAACATGTGGACATGGGTTTTGAAAATTCTAGAGAGAATTTTAAAAACTTCAAGAGAATTTCAACAATTTGGAGAGGGATTTGAAAAGTTTCAATGGGAATGGGAAGAATTGGGACAAAAATTGGAAAATTTTTAAGGGACTTTGAAAAAATTTCAACTGGAATTTTAGCCATTTTTTGACGTGAAATTGTAAACATGTGGACATGGATTTTGAAATTTCTGGAGAGAATTTTAAAAGCTTCAAGAGAATTTCAACAATTTTGAGAGGGATTTGAAAAGTTTCAATGGGAATGGGAAGAATTGGGACAAAAATTGGAAAATTTTTCAGGGACTTTGAAAAAATTTCCACTGGAATTTTAGCCATTTTTTGACGTGAAATTGTAAACATGTGGACATGGATTTTGAAAATTCTAGAGAGAATTTTAAAAGCTTCAAGAGAATTTCAACCATTTTGAGAGGGATTTGAAAAGTTTCAATGGGAATGGGAAGAATTGGGACAAAAATTGGAAAAATTTTAAGGGACTTTGAAAAAATTTCAACTGGAATTTTAGCATTTTTTATGTGAAATTGTAAACATGTGGACATGGATTCTGAAAATTCTAGAGAGAATTTTAAAAGCTTCAAGAGAATTTCAACAATTTGGAGAGGGATTTGAAAAGTTTCAATGGGAATGGGAAGAATTGGGACAAAAATTGGAAAATTTTGAAGGGACTTTGAAAAAATTTCAACTGGAATTTTAGCCATTTTTTTATGTGAAATTGTAAACATGTGGACATGGATTTTGAAAATTCTAGAGAGAATTTTAAAAGCTTCAAGAGAATTTCAACCATTTTGAGAGGGATTTGAAAAGTTTCAATGAGAATGGGAAGAATTGGGACAAACATTGGAAAATTTTTAAGGGACTTTGAAAAAATTTCCACTGGAATTTTAGCCATTTTTTGACGTGAAATTGTAAACATGTGGACATGGATTTTGAAAATTCTAGAGAGAATTTTAAAAGCTTCAAGAGAATTTCAACAATTTTGAGAGGGATTTGAAAAGTTTCAATGGGAATGGGAAGAATTGGGACAAAAATTGGAAAATTTTGAAGGGACTTTGAAAAAATTTCCACTGGAATTTTAGCCATTTTTTGACGTGAAATTGTAAACATGTGGACATGGATTTTGAAAATTCTAGAGAGAATTTTAAAAGCTTCAAGAGAATTTCAACCATTTTGAGAGGGATTTGAAAAGTTTCAATGGGAATGGGAAGAATTGGGACAAAAATTGGAAAATTTTTCAGGGACTTTGAAAAAATTTCCACTGGAATTTTAGCCATTTTTTGACGTGAAATTGTAAACATGTGGACATGGATTTTGAAAATTCTAGAGAGAATTTTAAAAGCTTCAAGAGAATTTCAACCATTTTGAGAGGGATTTGAAAAGTTTCAATGGGAATGGGAAGAATTGGGACAAAAATTGGAAAATTTTTAAGGGACTTTGAAAAAATTTCCACTGGAATTTTAGCCATTTTTTGACGTGAAATTGTAAACATGTGGACATGGATTTTGAAAATTCTAGAGAGAATTTTAAAAGCTTCAAGAGAATTTCAACAATTTTGAGAGGGATTTGAAAAGTTTCAATGGGAATGGGAAGAATTGGGACAAAAATTGGAAAATTTTTAAGGGATTTTGAAAAAATTTCCACTGGAATTTTAGCCATTTTTTGACGTGAAATTGTAAACATGTGGAAGTGGATTTTGAAAATTCTAGAGAGAATTTTAAAAGCTTCAAGAGAATTTCAACCATTTTGAGAGGGATTTGAAAAGTTTCAATGGGAATGGGAAGAATTGGGACAAAAATTGGAAAATTTTTCAGGGACTTTGAAAAAATTTCAACTGGAATTTTAGCCATTTTTTGACGTGAAATTGTAAACATGTGGACATGGATTTTGAAAATTCTAGAGAGAATTTTAAAAGCTTCAAGAGAATTTCAACAATTTTGAGAGGGATTTGAAAAGTTTCAATGGGAATGGGAAGAATTGGGACAAAAATTGGAAAATTTTTAAGGGACTTTGAAAAAATTTCAACTGGAATTTTAGCATTTTTTATGTGAAATTGTAAACATGTGGACATGGATTCTGAAAATTCTAGAGAGAATTTTAAAAGCTTCAAGAGAATTTCAACAATTTGGAGAGGGATTTGAAAAGTTTCAATGGGAATGGGAAGAATTGGGACAAAAATTGGAAAATTTTTAAGGGACTTTGAAAAAATTTCAACTGGAATTTTAGCATTTTTTGACGTGAAATTGTAAACATGTGGACATGGATTTTGAAAATTCTAGAGAGAATTTTAAAAGCTTCAAGAGAATTTCAACAATTTTGAGAGGGATTTGAAAAGTTTCAATGGGAATGGGAAGAATTGGGACAAAAATTGGAAAATTTTTAAGGGACTTTGAAAAAATTTCAACTGGAATTTTAGCCATTTTTTTATGTGAAATTGTAAACATGTGGACATGGATTTTGAAAATTCTAGAGAGAATTTTAAAAGCTTCAAGAGAATTTCAACAATTTGGAGAGGGATTTGAAAAGTTTCAATGGGAATGGGAAGAATTGGGAGAAAAATTGGAAAATTTTTAAGGGACTTTGAAAAAATTTCAACTGGAATTTTAGCCATTTTTTGACGTGAAATTGTAAACATGTGGACATGGATTTTGAAAATTCTGGAGAGAATTTTAAAAGCTTCAAGAGAATTTCAACAATTTGGAGAGGGATTTGAAAAGTTTCAATGGGAATGGGAAGAATTGGGACAAAAATTGGAAAATTTTTCAGGGACTTTGAAAAAATTTCCACTGGAATTTTAGCCATTTTTTGACGTGAAATTGTAAACATGTGGACATGGATTTTGAAAATTCTAGAGAGAATTTTAAAAGCTTCAAGAGAATTTCAACCATTTTGAGAGGGATTTGAAAAGTTTCAATGGGAATGGGAAGAATTGGGGCAAAAATTGGAAAAATTTTAAGGGACTTTGAAAAAATTTTAACTGGAATTTTAGCATTTTTTATGTGAAATTGTAAACATGTGGACATGGATTTTGAAAATTCTAGAGAGAATTTTAAAAGCTTCAAGAGAATTTCAACAATTTGGAGAGGGATTTGAAAAGTTTCAATGGGAATGGGAAGAATTGGGACAAACATTGGAAAATTTTTAAGGGACTTTGAAAAAATTTCAACTGGAATTTTAGCCATTTTTTTATGTGAAATTGTAAACATGTGGACATGGATTTTGAAAATTCTAGAGAGAATTTTAAAAGCTTCAAGAGAATTTCAACCATTTTGAGAGGGATTTGAAAAGTTTCAATGGGAATGGGAAGAATTGGGACAAAAATTGGAAAATTTTTCAGGGACTTTGAAAAAATTTCAACTGGAATTTTAGCCATTTTTTGACGTGAAATTGTAAACATGTGGACATGGGTTTTGAAAATTCTAGAGAGAATTTTAAAAACTTCAAGAGAATTTCAACAATTTGGAGAGGGATTTGAAAAGTTTCAATGGGAATGGGAAGAATTGGGACAAAAATTGGAAAATTTTTAAGGGACTTTGAAAAAATTTCAACTGGAATTTTAGCCATTTTTTGACATGAAATTGTAAACATGTGGACATGGATTTTGAAATTTCTGGAGAGAATTTTAAAAGCTTCAAGAGAATTTCAACAATTTTGAGAGGGATTTGAAAAGTTTCAATGGGAATGGGAAGAATTGGGACAAAAATTGGAAAATTTTTCAGGGACTTTGAAAAAATTTCCACTGGAATTTTAGCCATTTTTTGACGTGAAATTGTAAACATGTGGACATGGATTTTGAAAATTCTAGAGAGAATTTTAAAAGCTTCAAGAGAATTTCAACCATTTTGAGAGGGATTTGAAAAGTTTCAATGGGAATGGGAAGAATTGGGACAAAAATTGGAAAAATTTTAAGGGACTTTGAAAAAATTTCAACTGGAATTTTAGCATTTTTTATGTGAAATTGTAAACATGTGGACATGGATTCTGAAAATTCTAGAGAGAATTTTAAAAGCTTCAAGAGAATTTCAACAATTTGGAGAGGGATTTGAAAAGTTTCAATGGGAATGGGAAGAATTGGGACAAACATTGGAAAATTTTTAAGGGACTTTGAAAAAATTTCAACTGGAATTTTAGCCATTTTTTGACGTGAAATTGTAAACATGTGGACGTGGATTTTGAAAATTCTAGAGAGAATTTTAAAAGCTTCAAGAGAATTTCAACAATTTTGAGAGGGATTGGAAAAGTTTCAATGAGAATGGGAAGAATTGGGACAAAAATTGGAAAATTTTTAAGGGACTTTGAAATAATTTCAACTGGAATTTTAGCCATTTTTTGACGTGAAATTGTAAACATGTGGACATGGATTTTGAAAATTCTAGAGAGAATTTTAAAAGCTTCAAGAGAATTTCAACAGTTTTGAGAGGGATTTGAAAAGTTTCAATGGGAATGGGAAGAATTGGGACAAAAATTGGAAAATTTTTCAGGGACTTTGAAAAAATTTCAACTGGAATTTTAGCCATTTTTTGACGTGAAATTGTAAACATGTGGACATGGATATTGAAAATTCTGGAGAGAATTTTAAAAGCTTCAAGAGAATTTCAACAATTTTGAGAGGGATTTGAAAAGTTTCAATGGGAATGGGAAGAATTGGGACAAAAATTGGAAAATTTTTCAGGGACTTTGAAAAAATTTCCACTGGAATTTTAGCCATTTTTTGACGTGAAATTGTAAACATGTGGACATGGATTTTGAAAATTCTAGAGAGAATTTTAAAAGCTTCAAGAGAATTTCAACAATTTGGAGAGGGATTTGAAAAGTTTCAATGGGAATGGGAAGAATTGGGACAAAAATTGGAAAATTTTTCAGGGACTTTGAAAAAATTTCCACTGGAATTTTAGCCATTTTTTGACGTGAAATTGTAAACATGTGGACATGGATTTTGAAAATTCTAGAGAGAATTTTAAAAGCTTCAAGAGAATTTCAACCATTTTGAGAGGGATTTGAAAAGTTTCAATGGGAATGGGAAGAATTGGGACAAAAATTGGAAAATTTTTAAGGGACTTTGAAAAAATTTCCACTGGAATTTTAGCCATTTTTTGACGTGAAATTGTAAACATGTGGACATGGATTTTGAAAATTCTAGAGAGAATTTTAAAAGCTTCAAGAGAATTTCAACCATTTGGAGAGGGATTTGAAAAGTTTCAATGGGAATGGGAAGAATTGGGACAAAAATTGGAAAATTTTTAAGTGACTTTGAAAAAATTTCAACTGGAATTTTAGCCATTTTTTGACGTGAAATTGTAAACATGTGGACATGGATTTTGAAAATTCTAGAGAGAATTTTAAAAGCTTCAAGAGAATTTCAACAATTTTGAGAGGGATTTGAAAAGTTTCAATGGGAATGGGAAGAATTGGGACAAAAATTGGAAAATTTTTAAGGGATTTTGAAAAAATTTCCACTGGAATTTTAGCCATTTTTTGACGTGAAATTGTAAACATGTGGAAGTGGATTTTGAAAATTCTAGAGAGAATTTTAAAAGCTTCAAGAGAATTTCAACCATTTTGAGAGGGATTTGAAAAGTTTCAATGGGAATGGGAAGAATTGGGACAAAAATTGGAAAATTTTTCAGGGACTTTGAAAAAATTTCCACTGGAATTTTAGCCATTTTTTGACGTGAAATTGTAAACATGTGGACATGGATTTTGAAAATTCTAGAGAGAATTTTAAAAGCTTCAAGAGAATTTCAACCATTTTGAGAGGGATTTGAAAAGTTTCAATGGGAATGGGAAGAATTGGGACAAAAATTGGAAAATTTTTAAGGGACTTTGAAAAAATTTCAACGGGAATTTTAGCATTTTTTATGTGAAATTGTAAACATGTGGACATAAATTCTGAAAATTCTAGAGAGAATTTTAAAAGCTTCAAGAGAATTTCAACAATTTGGAGAGGGATTTGAAAAGTTTCAATGGGAATGGGAAGAATTGGGACAAAAATTGGAAAATTTTTCAGGGACTTTGAATAAATTTCCACTGGAATTTTAGCCATTTTTTGACGTGAAATTGTAAACATGTGGACATGGATTTTGAAAATTCTAGAGAGAATTTTAAAAGCTTCAAGAGAATTTCAACCATTTTGAGAGGGATTTGTAAAGTTTCAATGGGAATGGGAAGAATTGGGACAAAAATTGGAAAATTTTTCAGGGACTTTGAAAAAATTTCCACTGGAATTTTAGCCATTTTTTGACGTGAAATTGTAAACATGTGGACATGGATTTTGAAAATTCTAGAGAGAATTTTAAAAGCTTCAAGAGAATTTCAACCATTTTGAGAGGGATTTGAAAAGTTTCAATGGGAATGGGAAGAATTGGGACAAAAATTGGAAAATTTTTAAGGGACTTTGAAAAAATTTCCACTGGAATTTTAGCCATTTTTTGACGTGAAATTGTAAACATGTGGACATGGATTTTGAAAATTCTAGAGAGAATTTTAAAAGCTTCAAGAGAATTTCAACCATTTTGAGAGGGATTTGAAAAGTTTCAATGGGAATGGGAAGAATTGGGACAAAAATTGGAAAATTTTTAAGGGACTTTGAAAAAATTTCCACTGGAATTTTAGCCATTTTTTGACGTGAAATTGTAAACATGTGGACATGGATTTTGAAAATTCTAGAGAGAATTTTAAAAGCTTCAAGAGAATTTCAACAATTTGGAGAGGGATTTGAAAAGTTTCAATGGGAATGGGAAGAATTGGGACAAAAATTGGAAAATTTTTAAGGGATTTTGAAAAAATTTCCACTGGAATTTTAGCCATTTTTTGACGTGAAATTGTAAACATGTGGACGTGGATTTTGAAAATTCTAGAGAGAATTTTAAAAGCTTCAAGAGAATTTCAACCATTTTGAGAGGGATTTGAAAAGTTTCAATGGGAATGGGAAGAATTGGGACAAAAATTGGAAAATTTTTCAGGGACTTTGAAAAAATTTCCACTGGAATTTTAGCCATTTTTTGACGTGAAATTGTAAACATGTGGACATGGATTTTGAAAATTCTAGAGAGAATTTTAAAAGCTTCAAGAGAATTTCAACAATTTTGAGAGGGATTTGAAAAGTTTCAATGGGAATGGGAAGAATTGGGACAAAAATTGGAAAATTTTTAAGGGACTTTAAAAAAATTTCAACTGGAATTTTAGCATTTTTTATGTGAAATTGTGAACATGTGGACATGGATTCTGAAAATTCTAGAGAGAATTTTAAAAGCTTCAAGAGAATTTCAACAATTTGGAGAGGGATTTGAAAAGTTTCAATGGGAATGGGAAGAATTGGGACAAAAATTGGAAAATTTTTAAGGGACTTTGAAAAATTTTCAACTGGAATTTTAGCATTTTTTGACGTGAAATTGTAAACATGTGGACATGGATTTTGAAAATTCTAGAGAGAATTTTAAAAGCTTCAAGAGAATTTCAACCATTTTGAGAGGGATTTGAAAAGTTTCAATGGGAATGGGAAGAATTGGGACAAAAATTGGAAAATTTTTCAGGGACTTTGAAAAAATTTCAACTGGAATTTTAGCCATTTTTTTATATGAAATTGTAAACATGTGGACATGGATTTTGAAAATTCTAGAGAGAATTTTAAAAGCTTCAAGGAATTTCAACAATTTGGAGAGGGATTTGAAAAGTTTCAATGGGAATGGGAAGAATTGGGACAAAAATTGGAAAATTTTTAAGGGACTTTGAAAAAATTTCAACTGGAATTGTAGCCATTTTTTGACGTGAAATTGTAAACATGTGGACATGGATTTTGAAATTTCTGGAGAGAATTTTAAAAGCTTCAAGAGAATTTCAACAATTTGGAGAGGGATTTGAAAAGTTTCAATGGGAATGGGAAGAATTGGGACAAAAATTGGAAAATTTTTCAGGGACTTTGAAAAAATTTCCACTGGAATTTTAGCCATTTTTTGACGTGAAATTGTAAACATGTGGACATGGATTTTGAAAATTCTAGAGAGAATTTTAAAAGCTTCAAGAGAATTTCAACAATTTTGAGAGGGATTTGAAAAGTTTCAATGGGAATGGGAAGAATTGGGACAAAAATTGGAAAATTTTTCAGGGACTTTGAAAAAATTTCCACTGGAATTTTAGCCATTTTTTGACGTGAAATTGTAAACATGTGGACATGGATTTTGAAATTTCTGGAGAGAATTTTAAAAGCTTCAAGAGAATTTCAACAATTTGGAGAGGGATTTGAAAAGTTTCAATGGGAATGGGAAGAATTGGGACAAAAATTGGAAAATTTTTCAGGGACTTTGAAAAAATTTCCACTGGAATTTTAGCCATTTTTTGACGTGAAATTGTAAACATGTGGACATGGATTTTGAAAATTCTAGAGAGAATTTTAAAAGCTTCAAGAGAATTTCAACAATTTTGAGAGGGATTTGAAAAGTTTCAATGGGAATGGGAAGAATTGGGACAAAAATTGGAAAATTTTTCAGGGACTTTGAAAAAATTTCCACTGGAATTTTAGCCATTTTTTGACGTGAAATTGTAAACATGTGGACATGGATTTTGAAAATTCTAGAGAGAATTTTAAAAGCTTCAAGAGAATTTCAACCATTTTGAGAGGGATTTGAAAAGTTTCAATGGGAATGGGAAGAATTGGGACAAAAATTGGAAAAATTTTAAGGGACTTTGAAAAAATTTCAACTGGAATTTTAGCATTTTTTATGTGAAATTGTAAACATGTGGACATGGATTCTGAAAATTCTAGAGAGAATTTTAAAAGCTTCAAGAGAATTTCAACAATTTGGAGAGGGATTTGAAAAGTTTCAATGGGAATGGGAAGAATTGGGACAAACATTGGAAAATTTTTAAGGGACTTTGAAAAAATTTCAACTGGAATTTTAGCCATTTTTTGACGTGAAATTGTAAACATGTGGACGTGGATTTTGAAAATTCTAGAGAGAATTTTAAAAGCTTCAAGAGAATTTCAACAATTTTGAGAGGGATTGGAAAAGTTTCAATGAGAATGGGAAGAATTGGGACAAAAATTGGAAAATTTTTAAGGGACTTTGAAATAATTTCAACTGGAATTTTAGCCATTTTTTGACGTGAAATTGTAAACATGTGGACATGGATTTTGAAAATTCTAGAGAGAATTTTAAAAGCTTCAAGAGAATTTCAACAGTTTTGAGAGGGATTTGAAAAGTTTCAATGGGAATGGGAAGAATTGGGACAAAAATTGGAAAATTTTTCAGGGACTTTGAAAAAATTTCAACTGGAATTTTAGCCATTTTTTGACGTGAAATTGTAAACATGTGGACATGGATATTGAAAATTCTGGAGAGAATTTTAAAAGCTTCAAGAGAATTTCAACAATTTTGAGAGGGATTTGAAAAGTTTCAATGGGAATGGGAAGAATTGGGACAAAAATTGGAAAATTTTTCAGGGACTTTGAAAAAATTTCCACTGGAATTTTAGCCATTTTTTGACGTGAAATTGTAAACATGTGGACATGGATTTTGAAAATTCTAGAGAGAATTTTAAAAGCTTCAAGAGAATTTCAACAATTTGGAGAGGGATTTGAAAAGTTTCAATGGGAATGGGAAGAATTGGGACAAAAATTGGAAAATTTTTCAGGGACTTTGAAAAAATTTCCACTGGAATTTTAGCCATTTTTTGACGTGAAATTGTAAACATGTGGACATGGATTTTGAAAATTCTAGAGAGAATTTTAAAAGCTTCAAGAGAATTTCAACCATTTTGAGAGGGATTTGAAAAGTTTCAATGGGAATGGGAAGAATTGGGACAAAAATTGGAAAATTTTTAAGGGACTTTGAAAAAATTTCCACTGGAATTTTAGCCATTTTTTGACGTGAAATTGTAAACATGTGGACATGGATTTTGAAAATTCTAGAGAGAATTTTAAAAGCTTCAAGAGAATTTCAACCATTTGGAGAGGGATTTGAAAAGTTTCAATGGGAATGGGAAGAATTGGGACAAAAATTGGAAAATTTTTAAGTGACTTTGAAAAAATTTCAACTGGAATTTTAGCCATTTTTTGACGTGAAATTGTAAACATGTGGACATGGATTTTGAAAATTCTAGAGAGAATTTTAAAAGCTTCAAGAGAATTTCAACAATTTTGAGAGGGATTTGAAAAGTTTCAATGGGAATGGGAAGAATTGGGACAAAAATTGGAAAATTTTTAAGGGATTTTGAAAAAATTTCCACTGGAATTTTAGCCATTTTTTGACGTGAAATTGTAAACATGTGGAAGTGGATTTTGAAAATTCTAGAGAGAATTTTAAAAGCTTCAAGAGAATTTCAACCATTTTGAGAGGGATTTGAAAAGTTTCAATGGGAATGGGAAGAATTGGGACAAAAATTGGAAAATTTTTCAGGGACTTTGAAAAAATTTCCACTGGAATTTTAGCCATTTTTTGACGTGAAATTGTAAACATGTGGACATGGATTTTGAAAATTCTAGAGAGAATTTTAAAAGCTTCAAGAGAATTTCAACCATTTTGAGAGGGATTTGAAAAGTTTCAATGGGAATGGGAAGAATTGGGACAAAAATTGGAAAATTTTTAAGGGACTTTGAAAAAATTTCAACGGGAATTTTAGCATTTTTTATGTGAAATTGTAAACATGTGGACATAAATTCTGAAAATTCTAGAGAGAATTTTAAAAGCTTCAAGAGAATTTCAACAATTTGGAGAGGGATTTGAAAAGTTTCAATGGGAATGGGAAGAATTGGGACAAAAATTGGAAAATTTTTCAGGGACTTTGAAAAAATTTCCACTGGAATTTTAGCCATTTTTTGACGTGAAATTGTAAACATGTGGACATGGATTTTGAAAATTCTAGAGAGAATTTTAAAAGCTTCAAGAGAATTTCAACCATTTTGAGAGGGATTTGTAAAGTTTCAATGGGAATGGGAAGAATTGGGACAAAAATTGGAAAATTTTTCAGGGACTTTGAAAAAATTTCCACTGGAATTTTAGCCATTTTTTGACGTGAAATTGTAAACATGTGGACATGGATTTTGAAAATTCTAGAGAGAATTTTAAAAGCTTCAAGAGAATTTCAACCATTTTGAGAGGGATTTGAAAAGTTTCAATGGGAATGGGAAGAATTGGGACAAAAATTGGAAAATTTTTAAGGGACTTTGAAAAAATTTCCACTGGAATTTTAGCCATTTTTTGACGTGAAATTGTAAACATGTGGACATGGATTTTGAAAATTCTAGAGAGAATTTTAAAAGCTTCAAGAGAATTTCAACCATTTTGAGAGGGATTTGAAAAGTTTCAATGGGAATGGGAAGAATTGGGACAAAAATTGGAAAATTTTTAAGGGACTTTGAAAAAATTTCCACTGGAATTTTAGCCATTTTTTGACGTGAAATTGTAAACATGTGGACATGGATTTTGAAAATTCTAGAGAGAATTTTAAAAGCTTCAAGAGAATTTCAACAATTTGGAGAGGGATTTGAAAAGTTTCAATGGGAATGGGAAGAATTGGGACAAAAATTGGAAAATTTTTAAGGGATTTTGAAAAAATTTCCACTGGAATTTTAGCCATTTTTTGACGTGAAATTGTAAACATGTGGACGTGGATTTTGAAAATTCTAGAGAGAATTTTAAAAGCTTCAAGAGAATTTCAACCATTTTGAGAGGGATTTGAAAAGTTTCAATGGGAATGGGAAGAATTGGGACAAAAATTGGAAAATTTTTCAGGGACTTTGAAAAAATTTCCACTGGAATTTTAGCCATTTTTTGACGTGAAATTGTAAACATGTGGACATGGATTTTGAAAATTCTAGAGAGAATTTTAAAAGCTTCAAGAGAATTTCAACAATTTTGAGAGGGATTTGAAAAGTTTCAATGGGAATGGGAAGAATTGGGACAAAAATTGGAAAATTTTTAAGGGACTTTAAAAAAATTTCAACTGGAATTTTAGCATTTTTTATGTGAAATTGTGAACATGTGGACATGGATTCTGAAAATTCTAGAGAGAATTTTAAAAGCTTCAAGAGAATTTCAACAATTTGGAGAGGGATTTGAAAAGTTTCAATGGGAATGGGAAGAATTGGGACAAAAATTGGAAAATTTTTAAGGGACTTTGAAAAATTTTCAACTGGAATTTTAGCATTTTTTGACGTGAAATTGTAAACATGTGGACATGGATTTTGAAAATTCTAGAGAGAATTTTAAAAGCTTCAAGAGAATTTCAACCATTTTGAGAGGGATTTGAAAAGTTTCAATGGGAATGGGAAGAATTGGGACAAAAATTGGAAAATTTTTCAGGGACTTTGAAAAAATTTCAACTGGAATTTTAGCCATTTTTTTATATGAAATTGTAAACATGTGGACATGGATTTTGAAAATTCTAGAGAGAATTTTAAAAGCTTCAAGAGAATTTCAACAATTTGGAGAGGGATTTGAAAAGTTTCAATGGGAATGGGAAGAATTGGGACAAAAATTGGAAAATTTTTAAGGGACTTTGAAAAAATTTCAACTGGAATTGTAGCCATTTTTTGACGTGAAATTGTAAACATGTGGACATGGATTTTGAAATTTCTGGAGAGAATTTTAAAAGCTTCAAGAGAATTTCAACAATTTGGAGAGGGATTTGAAAAGTTTCAATGGGAATGGGAAGAATTGGGACAAAAATTGGAAAATTTTTCAGGGACTTTGAAAAAATTTCCACTGGAATTTTAGCCATTTTTTGACGTGAAATTGTAAACATGTGGACATGGATTTTGAAAATTCTAGAGAGAATTTTAAAAGCTTCAAGAGAATTTCAACAATTTTGAGAGGGATTTGAAAAGTTTCAATGGGAATGGGAAGAATTGGGACAAAAATTGGAAAATTTTTCAGGGACTTTGAAAAAATTTCCACTGGAATTTTAGCCATTTTTTGACGTGAAATTGTAAACATGTGGACATGGATTTTGAAATTTCTGGAGAGAATTTTAAAAGCTTCAAGAGAATTTCAACAATTTGGAGAGGGATTTGAAAAGTTTCAATGGGAATGGGAAGAATTGGGACAAAAATTGGAAAATTTTTCAGGGACTTTGAAAAAATTTCCACTGGAATTTTAGCCATTTTTTGACGTGAAATTGTAAACATGTGGACATGGATTTTGAAAATTCTAGAGAGAATTTTAAAAGCTTCAAGAGAATTTCAACAATTTTGAGAGGGATTTGAAAAGTTTCAATGGGAATGGGAAGAATTGGGACAAAAATTGGAAAATTTTTAAGTGACTTTGAAAAAATTTCAACTGGAATTTTAGCCATTTTTTGACGTGAAATTGTAAACATGTGGACATGGATTTTGAAAATTCTAGAGAGAATTTTAAAAGCTTCAAGAGAATTTCAACCATTTTGAGAGGGATTTGAAAAGTTTCAATGGGAATGGGAAGAATTGGGACAAAAATTGGAAAAATTTTAAGGGACTTTGAAAAAATTTTAACTGGAATTTTAGCATTTTTTATGTGAAATTGTAAACATGTGGACATGGATTCTGAAAATTCTAGAGAGAATTTTAAAAGCTTCAAGAGAATTTCAACAATTTTGAGAGGGATTTGAAAAGTTTCAATGGGAATGGGAAGAATTGGGACAAAAATTGGAAAATTTTTCAGGGACTTTGAAAAAATTTCCACTGGAATTTTAGCCATTTTTTGACGTGAAATTGTAAACATGTGGACATGGATTTTGAAAATTCTAGAGAGAATTTTAAAAGCTTCAAGAGAATTTCAACAATTTGGAGAGGGATTTGAAAAGTTTCAATGGGAATGGGAAGAATTGGGACAAAAATTGGAAAAATTTTAAGGGACTTTGAAAAAATTTTAACTGGAATTTTAGCATTTTTTATGTGAAATTGTAAACATGTGGACATGGATTTTGAAAATTCTAGAGAGAATTTTAAAAGCTTCAAGAGAATTTCAACAATTTGGAGAGGGATTTGAAAAGTTTCAATGGGAATGGGAAGAATTGGGACAAACATTGGAAAATTTTTAAGGGACTTTGAAAAAATTTCAACTGGAATTTTAGCCATTTTTTTATGTGAAATTGTAAACATGTGGACATGGATTTTGAAAATTCTAGAGAGAATTTTAAAAGCTTCAAGAGAATTTCAACCATTTTGAGAGGGATTTGAAAAGTTTCAATGAGAATGGGAAGAATTGGGACAAACATTGGAAAATTTTTAAGGGACTTTGAAATAATTTCAACTGGAATTTTAGCCATTTTTTGACGTGAAATTGTAAACATGTGGACATGGATTTTGAAAATTCTAGAGAGAATTTTAAAAGCTTCAAGAGAATTTCAACAATTTTGAGAGGGATTTGAAAAGTTTCAATGGGAATGGGAAGAATTGGGACAAAAATTGGAAAATTTTTAAGGGACTTTGAAAAAATTTCCACTGGAATTTTAGCCATTTTTTGACGTGAAATTGTAAACATGTGGACATGGATTTTGAAAATTCTGGAGAGAATTTTAAAAGCTTCAAGAGAATTTCAACAATTTTGAGAGGGATTTGAAAAGTTTCAATGGGAATGGGAAGAATTGGGACAAAAATTGGAAAATTTTTAAGGGACTTTGAAAAAATTTCCACTGGAATTTTAGCCATTTTTGACGTGAAATTGTAAACATGTGGACATGGATTTTGAAAATTCTAGAGAGAATTTTAAAAGCTTCAAGAGAATTTCAACCATTTTGAGAGGGATTTGAAAAGTTTCAATGGGAATGGGAAGAATTGGGACAAAAATTGGACAATTTTTCAGGGACTTTGAAAAAATTTCCACTGAATTTTAGCCATTTTTTGACGTGAAATTGTAAACATGTGGACATGGATTTTGAAATTTCTGGAGAGAATTTTAAAAGCTTCAAGAGAATTTCAACAATTTGGAGAGGGATTTGAAAAGTTTCAATGGGAATGGGAAGAATTGGGACAAAAATTGGAAAATTTTCAGGGACTTTGAAAAAATTTCCACTGGAATTTTAGCCATTTTTTGACGTGAAATTGTAAACATGTGGACATGGATTTTGAAAATTCTAGAGAGAATTTTAAAAGCTTCAAGAGAATTTCAACCATTTTGAGAGGGATTTGAAAAGTTTCAATGGGAATGGGAAGAATTGGGACAAAATTGGAAAATTTTTAAGTGACTTTGAAAAAATTTCAACTGGAATTTTAGCCATTTTTTGACGTGAAATTGTAAACATGTGGAAGTGGATTTTGAAAATTCTAGAGAGAATTTTAAAAGCTTCAAGAGAATTTCAACCATTTTGAGAGGGATTTGAAAAGTTTCAATGGGAATGGGAAGAATTGGGACAAAAATTGGAAAAATTTTAAGGGACTTTGAAAAAATTTTAACTGGAATTTTAGCATTTTTTATGTGAAATTGTAAACATGTGGACATGGATTCTGAAAATTCTAGAGAGAATTTTAAAAGCTTCAAGAGAATTTCAACAATTTGGAGAGGGATTTGAAAGTTTCAATGGGAATGGGAAGAATTGGGACAAACATTGGAAAATTTTGAAGGGACTTTGAAAAATTTCCACTGGAATTTTAGCCATTTTTTGACGTGAAATTGTAAACATGTGGACATGGATTTTGAAAATTCTGGAGAGAATTTAAAAGCTTCAAGAGAATTTCAACCATTTTGAGAGGGATTTGAAAAGTTTCAATGGGAATGGGAAGAATTGGGACAAAAATTGGAAAATTTTTAAGGGACTTTGAAATAATTTCAACTGGAATTTTAGCCATTTTTTGACGTGAAATTGTAAACATGTGGACATGGATTTTGAAAATTCTAGAGAGAATTTTAAAAGCTTCAAGAGAATTTCAACAATTTGGAGAGGGATTTGAAAAGTTTCAATGGGAATGGGAAGAATTGGGACAAAAATTGGAAAAATTTTAAGGGACTTTGAAAAAATTTCCACTGGAATTTTAGCCATTTTTTATGTGAAATTGTAAACATGTGGACATGGATTTTGAAAATTCTAGAGAGAATTTTAAAAGCTTCAAGAGAATTTCAACAATTTGGAGAGGGATTTGAAAAGTTTCAATGGGAATGGGAAGAATTGGGACAAACATTGGAAAATTTTTCAGGGACTTTGAAAAAATTTCAACTGGAATTTTAGCCATTTTTTGACGTGAAATTGTAAACATGTGGACATGGATTTTGAAAATTCTAGAGAGAATTTTAAAAGCTTCAAGAGAATTTCAACCATTTTGAGAGGGATTTGAAAAGTTTCAATGAGAATGGGAAGAATTGGGACAAACATTGGAAAATTTTTAAGGGACTTTGAAATAATTTCAACTGGAATTTTAGCCATTTTTTGACGTGAAATTGTAAACATGTGGACATGGATTTGAAAATTCTAGAGAGAATTTTAAAAGCTTCAAGAGAATTTCAACCATTTTGAGAGGGATTTGAAAGTTTCAATGGGAATGGGAAGAATTGGGACAAAAATTGGAAAATTTTTCAGGGACTTTGAAAAAATTTCCACTGGAATTTTAGCCATTTTTTGACGTGAAATTGTAAACATGTGGACATGGATTTTGAAAATTCTGGAGAGAATTTTAAAAGCTTCAAGAGAATTTCAACAATTTTGAGAGGGATTTGAAAAGTTTCAATGGGAATGGGAAGAATTGGGACAAAAATTGGAAATTTTTAAGGGACTTTGAAAAAATTTCCACTGGAATTTTAGCCATTTTTTGACGTGAAATTGTAAACATGTGGACATGGATTTTGAAAATTCTAGAGAGAATTTTAAAAGCTTCAAGAGAATTTCAACAATTTTGAGAGGGATTTGAAAAGTTTCAATGGGAATGGGAAGAATTGGGACAAAAATTGGAAAATTTTTAAGTGACTTTGAAAAATTTCAACTGGAATTTTAGCCATTTTTTGACGTGAAATTGTAAACATGTGGACATGGATTTTGAAATTTCTGGAGAGAATTTTTAAAAGCTTCAAGAGAATTTCAACAATTTGGAGAGGGATTTGAAAAGTTTCAATGGGAATGGGAAGAATTGGGACAAAAATTGGAAAATTTTTCAGGGACTTTGAAAAAATTTCCACTGAATTTTAGCCATTTTTTGACGTGAAATTGTAAACATGTGGACATGGATTTTGAAAATTCTAGAGAGAATTTTAAAAGCTTCAAGAGAATTTCAACCATTTTGAGAGGGATTTGAAAAGTTTCAATGGGAATGGGAAGAATTGGGACAAAAATTGGAAAATTTTTAAGTGACTTTGAAAAAATTTCAACTGGAATTTTAGCCATTTTTTGACGTGAAATTGTAAACATGTGGACATGGATTTTGAAAATTCTAGAGAGAATTTTAAAAGCTTCAAGAGAATTTCAACAATTTTGAGAGGGATTTGAAAAGTTTCAATGGGAATGGGAAGAATTGGGACAAAAATTGGAAAAATTTTAAGGGACTTTGAAAAAATTTTAACTGGAATTTAGCATTTTTTATGTGAAATTGTAAACATGTGGACATGGATTCTGAAAATTCTAGAGAGAATTTTAAAAGCTTCAAGAGAATTTCAACAATTTGGAGAGGGATTTGAAAAGTTTCAATGGGAATGGGAAGAATTGGGACAAACATTGGAAAATTTTGAAGGGACTTTGAAAACATTTCAACTGGAATTTTAGCCATTTTTTGACGTGAAATTGTAAACATGTGGACATGGATTTTGAAAATTCTAGAGAGAATTTTAAAAGCTTCAAGAGAATTTCAACCATTTTGAGAGGGATTTGAAAGTTTCAATGAGAATGGGAAGAATTGGGACAAACATTGGAAAATTTTTAAGGGACTTTGAAATAATTTCAACTGGAATTTTAGCCATTTTTTGACGTGAAATTGTAAACATGTGGACATGGATTTTGAAAATTCTAGAGAGAATTTTAAAAGCTTCAAGAGAATTTCAACAATTTGAGAGGGATTTGAAAAGTTTCAATGGGAATGGGAAGAATTGGGACAAAAATTGGAAAATTTTTCAGGGACTTTGAAAAAATTTCAACTGGAATTTTAGCCATTTTTTGACGTGAAATTGTAAACATGTGGACACGGATTTTGAAAATTCTGGAGAGAATTTTAAAAGCTTCAAGAGAATTTCAACAATTTTGAGAGGGATTTGAAAAGTTTCAATGGGAATGGGAAGAATTGGGACAAAAATTGGAAAATTTTTAAGGGACTTTGAAAAAATTTCCACTGGAATTTTAGCCATTTTTTGACGTGAAATTGTAAACATGTGGACATGGATTTTGAAAATTCTAGAGAGAATTTTAAAAGCTCAAGAGAATTTCAACAATTTTGAGAGGGATTTGAAAAGTTTCAATGGGAATGGGAAGAATTGGGACAAAAATTGGAAAATTTTTCAGGGACTTTGAAAAAATTTCCACTGGAATTTTAGCCATTTTTTGACGTGAAATTGTAAACATGTGGACATGGATTTTGAAATTTCTGGAGAGAATTTTAAAAGCTTCAAGAGAATTTCAACAATTTGGAGAGGGATTTGAAAAGTTTCAATGGAATGGGAAGAATTGGGACAAAAATTGGAAAATTTTTCAGGGACTTTGAAAAAATTTCCACTGGAATTTTAGCCATTTTTTGACGTGAAATTGTAAACATGTGGACATGGATTTTGAAAATTCTAGAGAGAATTTTAAAAGCTTCAAGAGAATTTCAACAATTTTGAGAGGGATTTGAAAAGTTTCAATGGGAATGGGAAGAATTGGGACAAAAATTGGAAAATTTTTAAGTGACTTTGAAAAAATTTCAACTGGAATTTTAGCCATTTTTTGACGTGAAATTGTAAACATGTGGACATGGATTTTGAAAATTCTAGAGAGAATTTTAAAAGCTTCAAGAGAATTTCAACCATTTTGAGAGGGATTTGAAAAGTTTCAATGGGAATGGGAAGAATTGGGACAAAAATTGGAAAATTTTTAAGGGACTTTGAAAAAATTTTAACTGGAATTTTAGCATTTTTTATGTGAAATTGTAAACATGTGGACATGGATTCTGAAAATTCTAGAGAGAATTTTAAAAGCTTCAAGAGAATTTCAACAATTTGGAGAGGGATTTGAAAAGTTTCAATGGGAATGGGAAGAATTGGGACAAACATTGGAAAATTTTTAAGGGACTTTGAAAAAATTTCAACTGGAATTTTAGCCATTTTTTGACGTGAAATTGTAAACATGTGGACGTGGATTTTGAAAATTCTAGAGAGAATTTTAAAAGCTTCAAGAGAATTTCAACAATTTTGAGAGGGATTGGAAAAGTTTCAATGAGAATGGGAAGAATTGGGACAAAAATTGGAAAATTTTTAAGGGACTTTGAAAAAATTTCAACTGGAATTTTAGCCATTTTTTGACGTGAAATTGTAAACATGTGGACATGGATTTGAAAATTCTAGAGAGAATTTTAAAAGCTTCAAGAGAATTTCAACAATTTGGAGAGGGATTTGAAAAGTTTCAATGGGAATGGGAAGAATTGGGACAAAAATTGGAAAATTTTTCAGGGACTTTGAAAAAATTTCAACTGGAATTTTAGCCATTTTTTGACGTGAAATTGTAAACATGTGGACATGGATTTTGAAAATTCTGGAGAGAATTATAAAAGCTTCAAGAGAATTTCAACAATTTTGAGAGGGATTTGAAAAGTTTCAATGGGAATGGGAAGAATTGGGACAAAAATTGGAAAATTTTTAAGGGACTTTGAAAAAATTTCCACTGGAATTTTAGCCATTTTTTGACGTGAAATTGTAAACATGTGGACATGGATTTTGAAAATTCTAGAGAGAATTTTAAAAGCTTCAAGAGAATTTCAACAATTTTGAGAGGGATTTGAAAAGTTTCAATGGGAATGGGAAGAATTGGGACAAAAATTGGAAAATTTTTCAGGGACTTTGAAAAAATTTCCACTGGAATTTTAGCCATTTTTTGACGTGAAATTGTAAACATGTGGACATGGATTTTGAAATTTCTGGAGAGAATTTTAAAAGCTTCAAGAGAATTTCAACAATTTTGAGAGGGATTTGAAAAGTTTCAATGGGAATGGGAAGAATTGGGACAAAAATTGGAAAATTTTTAAGTGACTTTGAAAAAATTTCAACTGGAATTTTAGCCATTTTTTGACGTGAAATTGTAAACATGTGGACATGGATTTTGAAAATTCTAGAGAGAATTTTAAAGCTTCAAGAGAATTTCAACAATTTGAGAGGGATTTGAAAGTTTCAATGGGAATGGGAAGAATTGGGACAAAAATTGGAAAATTTTTCAGGGACTTTGAAAAATTTCAACTGGAATTTTAGCCATTTTTTGACGTGAAATTGTAAACATGTGGACATGGATTTGAAAATTCTAGAGAGAATTTTAAAAGCTTCAAGAGAATTTCAACCATTTTGAGAGGGATTTGAAAAGTTTCAATGGGAATGGGAAGAATTGGGACAAAAATTGGAAAATTTTAAGGGACTTTGAAAACATTTCAACTGGATTTTTAGCATTTTTTATGTGAAATTGTAAACCTTTGGACATGGATTCTGAAAATTCTAGAGAGAATTTAAAAGCTTCAAGAGAATTTCAACAATTTGGAGAGGGATTTGAAAAGTTTCAATGGGAATGGGAAGAATTGGGACAAAAATTGGAAAATTTTTAAGGGACTTTGAAAAAATTTCAACTGGAATTTTAGCATTTTTGACGTGAAATTGTAAACATGTGGACATGGATTTTGAAAATTCTAGAGAGAATTTTAAAAGCTTCAAGAGAATTTCAACAATTTTGAGAGGGATTTGAAAAGTTTCAATGGGAATGGGAAGAATTGGGACAAAAATTGGAAAATTTTTAAGGGACTTTGAAAACATTTCAACTGGAATTTTAGCCATTTTTTAATGTGAAATTGTAAACATGTGGACATGGATTTTGAAAATTCTAGAGAGAATTTTAAAAGCTTCAAGAGAATTTCAACAATTTGGAGAGGGATTTGAAAAGTTTCAATGGGAATGGGAAGAATTGGGACAAAAATTGGAAAATTTTTCAGGGACTTTGAAAAAATTTCCACTGGAATTTTAGCCATTTTTTGACGTGAAATTGTAAACATGTGGACATGGATTTTGAAATTCTGGAGAGAATTTTAAAAGCTTCAAGAGAATTTCAACAATTTTGAGAGGGATTTGAAAGTTTCAATGGGAATGGGAAGAATTGGGACAAAAATTGGAAAATTTTAAGGGACTTTTGAAAAA